>NC_068992.1:36250867-36254476 GCF_001194135.2 Octopus bimaculoides | reverse complement strand
ATATATATATATATATATATATATATACTATAGATAGATAGATGTGCATGTATACACACATGCATACATATATATATGTGTGTGTGTATGTATGTATGAACATGTGTGTTTTTGTGTGTATGTTTCTCTCTATTTCTTTCCCCCATCTGTAGAGGCAAAGAAAATAAAGATCAATGCAAAATCTGGGAGACCAATCATTGTCGTTGTCATCATTTATTATCCTTGTTCCATGCTGGCATGGGTTGGACAGTTAAGCAAGATTCAATAAGTCCAAAGATTGTATTATGCTCCAATGTCTGTTCTGACACCATTTCTCATACCAACCACTTCACAGTGTGTACAGGATGCATTTTTTATGGCAGAAACACACTTCCATCTTGCACAAATTTTGTGGAGGAAACTGCATTTTTCAGATAATGATTCCACATCAAATGAGCATAATCTCTTGCTACTTATTGCAGTCCTTTATCATCCCTTTTAGGATGTTTAGCTTCTTGAGGTCAGCTTTCACCACTTTTTCCCCAAGTCTTCCTTGTTATTCTTCTAATACATACTTCTTCCACTTGGATTGCTTGACACTTATTTACCCAATTCTGTTATTTTTCATATACATCCCATATCTAGCTCAATTTACTAATACCAACCACACTAAATTCCTCAGTGAACCCATTGCTAATTTTCACCTTGCAGACAGCATTTTGTTATAAGGCTTATATGGTTCTTATAAGCCATACAACTAGTATGGTATTCTATCAAAACCTTTGGATCAACAAATGTTAAGTGTAATAGTTTGTTCTATGAAATCAGTAATAATCATCATGGCTTAGATCTCCCCATTAGTTTGATGCTTCTGTTAGAATGACCACTTTATGAATTACCTGCTTGACTAGGCAAGTACCTAGCATGCATCCTACTTTCCTCGATATTTTGACTTTCTCAACAACTATCATTGGTAGTCCAGGCATTTTCTTAGTCTTTATATCTTTCATAGTTCTGATGATATACCTGTCAGTTTAAATAGCTGGTCTCTCTGCTGGGTGAACTTGGGATAATCCATATATAATCTTTTCTACCAAAGGCACAAGACATGAAATTTTGTGTGTATGGTGGGGGACTAGTCAATTACATTGACCCTGAAAGGCAAAGTCGACCTTGGTGGCATTTGAACTAAGAATGTAGCAGCAGATGAAATATCGCTAAGTATGTATAATAATAATAGTTCCCAGTGAGTACATTTTCTCTAATGCAGTCTTTCATTTTTAAGGCAGTAGGATGTGATTTGATGGAGCATTAGCTACCATTTCTAGCAGGTCAACCTACCATATAAAGGATCTTTTATTTGTGGCAGTATACTCCACCAATTTTGCTCTGATTAAGCAGACCTTTGATAAAAGGTGTTGAAGCCATGGTCTTTTGTATGTCAGAGAGAACAAGGACCAGCAGGGTGATGTACTTTCAGGCATTGGGAACAACCACTCAAACTTTACATCTTTATCTGCCACTATGTGTGAATGATAATTACTGTGTATCTGTGTGTGTGTGTGTGTGTGTGTGTGTGTGTGTGTGTGTGTGTGTGTGTGTGTGTGTGTGTGTGTGTGTGTGTGTGTGTGTGTGTGTGTGTGTGTGTGTGCACGTATGTGTGTATGCATATACTTAAATAAACACACTCACATTTTTTGTATTTCAGAGAGTACCAAGAACCAGTAGGGTGTTGTACTTTCTGGTATTAGCTGCTATGTCTGGCATTGAGAAGAACCACTCAGAGCTCACATCTTTATCTACCACTATGTGTGAATGATAATTACTGCGTGTATGTATGTGTGTATGTGTGTGCACTCATGTGTATGTATGTGTGTGCAAGTGCGTATGCATATAGTTAAATAAACACATTCACATTTGCTCACACAGACAAATATGTATGAGAGGTTAATGTATGCAACATAAATACTTGGTATTTATGTGAAAAAAGTGTAATGGCAGAATTATCCTATAACAACAAACAGACAAAAGTTTTGTGCCATGAGTCATATTGGTTAGCTAGCATCCATCAGGAGGAGAGACAGAGAAGTGTGTATGTGTGTGTGTAGGAGAGAGAGTGAGAAAGAGAGAGAGAGAGAGAGAGTGAAGGGAGGATGATAAAGAGGTAGTAGAAATGAGTATGGGAGACTAAAAAACAGACAGAGTGGAACATAGAAAGCATTAGAGAGAGTAATTTTGGATTCCATTACTACCTCCTACTACCTCCACTAAAGATAGTGTAAAAACTACCAAAGAAAAACAATGAAAAGAGGAGGGGAGAGAAAGATAGATAGATAGAGAGAGAGAGGGGGAGAGAGAGAGAGGGGGAGAAAGAGAGAGGGGGGAGAGAGAGAAAGAGAGAGAGAGGGGAGAGAGAGAGAGAGAATGAAATATTAGAAGAGCAGAGCAGAGAAAAATACAGGATGTAGTCATAGCTTACATTTACTCCCATAATGCACCAACTGTAAATAGCACAGCAGCCACACATACACTAAGACACAGGATATATATATACACACACACACGTACATACACACATGATTATGAGCATGTGTTTTTACACAACCATATAAATATAAATGTTTCTCCATATGTATCTTTCATCTTTTACTTGTTTCAGTCATTAGACTGTGGCACTACCTTGAAGAATTTTTAGTTAAATGAATTGACCTGTGTACTTATTACTTTTTTTTTTTTTAACGTTGGTACATATTCTAGTGGTCAATTTTGCTGAACTGCCAAGTTACAGGAATGTAAATACTAATACCAGTTGTCAAATGTTGGGGAGGGACAAACGCAGACATGAAGACACACACACACACACACACACACATATATATAGGGTGTGATGAGTAAATTGTTGCCATTTTATATTTTTAATTTCATGCATGTGCATTGCTTGTTTTTGATTTTGTTGACTACACAGTATCGTAGGGTCAGTTGGGCACCATCTTTGAAAAAAACAGCACCATGATACAATTCATTCTGCAAGAAATTTGGAAAAGACATGCTGTGCTGCTTGGCATTTGTGCAGGAAGTTCTAATAGGAACATTTCAGAGTGTTTGGGTGTCAATCAGAGGATAGTGCAATCTGAGGAAATGTACTGAGAGTGAGATAAAAATCAAACATCCAGCCAACATCATGGTGTTTAGAGTGATTACTAGTGATAGTGATGTTATGCTTCCATTCATCTTCTCACACTACCTCAGACTCAACATGGAAACCTACATCACATGTTTGGAGGAGGTGCTGCCCTGGGTCAAGAGGGTGGCTGCTGGAAGACCCTATGTCTAGCAACAGGACTCTGCACCATCTCACACAAGCAGGAGAACCTAGTCATGGCTGTCAGACAATTTCTGCAACCACATCACCCCTGGCACCTAACACCCCAGATTGCAAGGATTATGGTAACATTCACCAACTTAAACAAGGAAACCATCCAGAAGAGCTGCAGGAGATTCTGAAGTCGTCTGGAGGCCGTGGTTGAAGCTAGTGGCGATTTTATTGAATGAATTTACTCTATAGTATTTCAAGATATTTTTATGCAATTTTGGTAAATATATCTGTTAAAATTAGGTGTCAGTGTTATT
>NC_068992.1:36241334-36250790 GCF_001194135.2 Octopus bimaculoides | reverse complement strand
ATATTCACTTATTCAAACAAGTGAATGTGGACAATGGACAAAGTTTAAGCAGCTGAGTTTTCTAGACATATATATATGTATGCATGTGTGCGTGTATGTATGTATGTATGTATGTATGTATGTATGTATCTATATATATATATAAAGAATAAGAGAATATAAACAGAGCAAGAATAGAAAAGAATGTGTGGGTTTAGCAATCAAGCATGGCAACTGGTTGAGAGAAAAAAGGTTTGACAAGAGTGGTAGAAAGAAGGGGAGATAATAAAGTATTGGTGATCCCAAAATGAAGGTGCACATGCATGTGTGTGTATGAGTAGGGGCTAGTGATTTTGACGTGTACATGTGTGTGTGTGCTTTTGTAATGTGTGGGTATGTGGATGATGGTGTGTGGGTGTACAGATGATGGTGTGTAGTGTGGGTGCTGGGAAGTGGTTTGGTCAGTGCTAGTGGTGTGTGGAGTGGTGTGGGGTGATGTGGTGGGGTGGTATGGGGTCGCAGTGTGGTATGAGTGGTGTGGGGTAGGAGTAGGGGGTATGTAGAGGGGGTATGAATGAAGAGAGAAGGTGGGTAAGAGTGAAGAGAGGAAGTAGGTGTCAGGTGAAGAGAGGAGAAGAGGGGTGTCAGATGAAGAGAGGAGGGGTTGGGCCCATGTGACAAAAAGGAGCGAAGAGAAAAGATTAATTCCTGTTCATGACGAAGTCAGGAGTCTGGATGGCCACTGTGCAAAGAAAATTTGAGCACAGAGGTGTTGTAGTGAATGATTGGTAGAGCAAAAATGGTGCAAGACGAGGGTGTCATTGCCGAGTCTGATGTCTTGGAGGTGCTCCGTGAACCAGTCAGGCAAGCGGCATCCCATTTGACCGATGTACAGAGAAGGGCCAAAAAAGAGGGAGATGCAGTAAATGATGTTGCTAGAAGTGCAGATAAAGGAGTTGGTGATATGAGAGGGATGAAGATGGGTGGGTGCCTGTGAGGATGGTAATGTTGGAGAAGTAGGAGCAAGTGCAGTAGCATGGGTGGGAGTAGGGGAACGAGCCAGGTTAGGAAAGAAACTGTGGATCAAGAGGTCATGCAGGTTATGGGCTCATTTGGAGGAGGGAAGGGATAGGTTGGGCAAGATCTGTGAGGAGTCGCTGGAAGGCTCAGAGAATGGTGCATTGGAGGGGAAGAGTGGAGTGGTGGTAGGTGAGGGGAAACGAGAGACAAGCAACAGCAGGGTGGGTGCGGGGAGAGAGAGCAGAAGCAAAGTCTACAGAACGTACTCTGGCAAGGGCTGTGTGGATAGTGGTGAGGGGATATCCACGAAGGATGAAGTGGCGAGTCATGAGTTGAGACTTAGTCTAAAAGTCATGGTTGTCACTACAGAGCCCTTGCAGATGGAGGAATTGGGAGTAGGGGATGGAGAGCTTGTTTTGGGTAGGGTAGGAGGAGAAGTTAAGGTATGAGTGTGAGTCAGTGTGTTTGTAGTGGATGGAGGTAGTGAGAACAGACTATAGTATGTTGACCAAAATGTCAAGAAATGCGATAGAAGTGTTGGAAATAGTGCAGGAGAATTTGAGGGCAGGATGGAAGGATTGGACAAAAGAGAAGAAGGAGTCTAGTTATTTGCAGGAGAGTGAGGTTGCACCGATACAGTCACGTATAAATAAATAAATACGAATGCATTTTTTCCTGACTCATGGACTCTTAAACGGTTTACACACACACACACACACACACACACACACACACACACACACACACACACACACACACACACACACACACACACACACACACATGTATACACACCCTAATGATAGTAAATTATCAGGCTTAATCAGCATTTAGACTATTTTGAATGTTTGATACAAACCAAGGACAAGAAGCAGAAAGAGAAAAGAACTGAGCCCAGTACTGGATTCATACTTCATTTCTTGGGTCTGAAAGAATGTAAAGATATCATGGTCCTAACTATATAGCTGAACAAGTGTGGCTGTGTGGTTGAGAAGCTTGCTTCCCAACCATGTGATCTTTTGTTCAGTCCCACTAAGCAGCACCAAGGGCAATGCCTTTTGAGTAGATTTAGTTGATGGAAACTGAAAGAAGCCCACTGTTATATATATAGTTTATAGATTCAATATAGGTAGAATCAACGAAAAAAGTACTTCCTCCAGTGTGAGATAAATATCAGTTTAATACACAGCTGAAAGAGCTACAAATAGTTTCATGCTTTTATGATACTTTAACTAGTGATATTTATAAAATATGCCATGTATCTTCAAATGGTCTTTCAGACTCTGCTTCTCTGTTGTATATATTCTAAAAACAGAGATGCAGGACAACGAGAAAAGAAGAAAAAATGTGAAAAAAGAATCATGAAGAAAGTTGATGCAAAAAATGGAACAATAAGAAACAAAATCAAGAAAACTAAGATCTCCATCCTCTCTGATTGCAGAAACCTGAGTACAGCTGGTATAGAACAAAATAACAGGGTGTGAACCCTGGAAAAGGTAGTGCTGCCAGGAATAGTGATATCAGAAGTAGTATTAACTGGGCATGGGCTGGGGATTGATCAATCCAGGCTGGGTTGCTTGGGTGAGGGTGTCTGATAATAAAAGACATAAAACACCTAATGACCCTAAGACAGATCACTGTCGATGTGTCTAGGTGCAGATGTACACACACACAGAGGATGCACAGGTGAGGGTGCCTGACTGTTGAAAGATCCAAATCACCCACTGACCCCAGGAAACATCAATGACAAAGTGTCCAGGTGCATCACATAATGATATTTGAGAAAACTACATCATGGCTGTGTGGTAAGAAGTTTGCTTCCCAACCACATGGTTCTAGTTTCAGTCTCACTGCATAGCCCCTTGGACAAGTGTCTTCTACTATAGCCTTGAGCCAATCTAAGCCCTGTGAGAGGATTTGGCAGACAGGGAAACTGAGAAATGCCCATCATGTGTGTGTATGTGTGTGTGTGTGTGTGTGTGTGTGTGTATGTATGTGCATTTGAGTGCATTCTTATCCCTCACTACTGCTTGACAATTGGTGCTGGTGTGCTTATGTCTCTGTAACTTAGTGGTTTGGCAAAAGTGACCAATAGAATAAGTGCCAAGCTTTTAACTCTTTTGGCTCAGCTGGTATATATTTGTATCAGTCAAAAACTTTCCAACCCAAATCTTTAAAATTCCCATTGTATGTGATGTAGTATAGTACCGCTCCAGTTTTTCTGGTAAGTATGTAGTGCCAGATGTATGATCAGAGTGTACGACACTATAATGTCAGCTCAAAAGGCTTGCATGTGTACAACCTACCCCCCCACCATTACTCATTGCTTTTAAGTGTTTATTATTGATTCTCATGCTTTGGTAAGTTATTTATAACATTTTTTCCACTGTAAACGTATTTATTTAATCATAAACATTGTGCATAGTTTATAAGCATTCGATAGCAATATTCTTGCAACAATGTTGCATTACATATTTCTAAAAGCAAATAATTTTGAGTGGTACACACCTGTAATGTTGTAGTTTTGTATAGGTACACACTTGTACCATTGTATTTTGTTGTATAGCTAAGATAGTACCAATTGTGTTATAAAACTGTTCTATAGAGAAACTTTCAGTATATCAGTTGAAATGAATACAGAGATTTTTACTTGAAGATAAATAAATAGTTAAGATAAATATCACGAAAATATAACATAACTATTTTATTCTAGCAACTTATAGTATTTAACATGATTCTATATTATTTTTTTCAGTCCTCACTATCAATACTGCAAAAGGAAAGCTCGATGACACTGAAATAAATGGTACGTGTATGGTAGATTAGAAAACAAATGATACAAATATGTACCAGATTAAAAATAGTGTCTACATAATTGGCACCGTCATAAACTGTCTAATATGCATCTACACTATATAGTTTTACCAAAATTTTAGAGAAAATGCATGCAAATCTTGAGGAAAATTTCCAGGTTGAAAGGGTTAGAAAATAAGTACTAGAGTCAATTCATGGAAACTACAATTCCTAAAAATGGTGCACCAGCATGGCTACTGTCTAATGACTGAAGAAAGTACAAGTTAAAACATATATATATATACACACACACATATATATATATTTAAAAACTACCAAAAACTCCAGCTAAAATATACATGTGGCTGAAAGTGGGCTAGTGAGAGAATATTAAAAAGACCTTATGTTAATTGTGAATTGATTCCAATTTCTGGATTAAAGCAAAAAATAGCTTTTTTCCATCATCAACACAATACACAGAGAGGGGAAATACATCATTTGCTTTAATCCAGAAATTGGAACCAATTCGCAATTAACAGGAGGTCTTTTTAATTTTCTCTCACTAGCTCACTTTCAGCCACATGTATATTTTAGCTGGAGTTTTTGGTAGTTTTTGAAGGTATTGGCACTTCAAGCATGCTGATAAAAGGTCTTTTTCACCTGATCTTCCTTAATATAATTATATACATTTGTACATTATTATTAATTTAATGTATTAATTGCCTATAAATTTTTATAGCATGCTGACTATTTGATAAAAATCATTAACGTGATTTTTAGGAAGGGCACCCAGCTGTAGAAACTCTGCCAAATCAGATTGGAGCCTGGTATTGCCATCCGGTTTCACCAGTCCTCAGTCAAATCGTCCAACCCATGCTAGCATGGAAAGCGGACGTTAAACAATGATGATGATGATGATGATGATGATGATATCATTGGCACACAGCTGCTTCTTATAGTAGAAACAGCTGTAAGTTAACGAAGTCAGTTACATGGCTCCTCTTCCTTTGTCATTCATTAATATTATGCTCTGTAATCACCTAATGCTTTATTCTAAAACACACATATTGAATTCTAACAACAAGTTATTAATACTACCATGTTTAAAATCATAATATGTGTGTGTGTGTGTGTGTGTGTGTGTGTGTGTGTGTGTATATATATATCATGTTATTACTGTATTGATTAGATCATCAGATGTGGTTATACACCTCTGGTCACAAGGTGCTTCCAATTCTGTTTTGATTGCACCATTCTTCTCTGCCTTGGCCCAAACTGCATGACTAAATCATCTTCCCAAGTGGCCTTTTCCAGTCTCTTAGATACCACTCGGAAACTGCACAACTCCATCTGTTCTTTGAAAACCTTGCAACATGCCTGGCCCAGCAGAGCTTGTGCTTTTGGTATTCTGTGGTTACGCCATTTACTACTTTGTTCTCATTTCAAATGTACTCTCTTAATGATATTCCTAGCATGGATCTTTCCATGGACCTTTGCATCAGAGTCAATTGATGTGCTGTCCTCTTCTTAATAGCTTACAACTCACTTTTTTTATTAGAGCACAGGTAGGATGATGCCATCAAAGAGTCTGGCATGTATGGCATTGTCTAGCTATGTCTGGAGCACATCAAGTAAACAAATGGCATGAACATCAATGACAAACAACTAACACAACTCCAATCAGCAAATGATATTGTACTTATGGCTGAAATCACAGACCAGCTACAGACCACGTAAAAATGTGAACGGTTCTTCCAACAGTACAAATAAGGCATCAGGGGAATTTTAAAAAGAATCAAAAAAGATTTTTCTTGAAGATTTTTCTGATGAATTAGGTCTTTGCACCAAAATAAAGGTGAAGTTTCAAGTAAAAGAAAATGCTATACCAGAATTTAAACCGAAAAGAACTGTACCTTTTGCAGCATTGAAACACGTCAATGAAGAATTGGATAGACTTGAAAAGCTTGGGGTTATTGAAAAAATTGATTACACTAAATGAGTGTCCCCAACAGTTCATGTCATGAAAAAAAAAAAAATAATAAACCCATGTATGAACTGATTTTTCAACAGGGTTAAATGAATGTTTGATGCCGTATAATTACCTGTTACCAAGTCTGGAAGAAATTTTTGCAAAGTTAAATGGAAGAAAATTTTTTTTTAAATTCAGCCTGTCTGAAGCATTCCTGCAGGTTCGAGTTGATGAGGAATGTTCAAAGTTATTAATGATAAATACCCATAAAGGATTGTATAAATTTAATTGATTTCCTTTTGGTATAAAGATAGCACCAGGTACTTTCCAACAAGTTATGGACACTATGCTTGCAGGATCAGATTTTGCTATAGCTTACTTTGGCGGTATACTCATAGAAAGTGAATCTCATGGTCAGGATGCTGAGCATATTAAAAAAGTCTTCAGGCATGTTGCCTGCTGAACTGATGTTCATGAGAATGATTAGGTCAGTTTTTGACAAGTTATTACTTGGGAGAAAAATAAAAACTGCGGAAAACACTAAAAATAGGACCAAGTATTTAGAAACTGGTGATAAGGTGTTTTTTCAGAGTGTAGAAAAATGGAAAAAAAGTTTGGGAAGATGGCAAAATAATAAAATGGGTCGCTAAAATGATGTATACGGTGAAAGGTTAAATGGGAACATAAAAGACACATAGATCTGCTGAAAAGAAGGTTTATTGAAGAAAGGATAACAAGGAAGGAAGTACCCATGGAGGTTCTCTATGATATCTTTGATGTGCTGATTCCGCCAGAAATTGTTGAACCAAGGCATACCAGTACAAGAAAAAGAAAGGAGATGGAATTGTTAGAGGTAATCCCAAAACAAAAAAAAAGCTCTCGTGGGAAGTAAATCTTTAAAAGGGAGATGCGTCATAAAAAAAAAAAATTTCCAATGGAAGTCAATCTCAAAAGGGGAGATGTGGTGATAGACAGTAATATCTCTGTGGAGTGTTAAGATGAACTCCTCGAACTCTTATGAAGAGTAATGTATCTTGTGAGACAGTAGAAGGCATTTGGAATCTTGTGTAGTAGTAGTCAATGTACATCATGTGAATACATTACTTTACTTCTGCTTTCATTAAATCATATATCCAAATGCAAGGATATAAGATATATATATATACTAGCAGCTAAACCCAGTTTCACCCAGTCGGTTTGGATGATGTGGCTGTAAAACCTGCTCTGTGTAAGCATTTGACTTGTTTGGGCACGCTTACATTAAAAAACAATTTTAGAATGACTTTTCTGTCAAAATGCTAAAAATAACTGACCAACAAAAAAAAAGCCAACTAAGATTCAGCCAAATTAAAAAATAAACCCAAATACTAAATAAACAAAGATGAACCACCCCACTTTCATTGCGTGCACACACACACACATTCACATACCCCCCACACACATATTCACAGAGTTGAAACGCTGTTTGATTTATTTTTTCAGCATTCCTTCCTTATTTATCTATTACCCCTTCCTTTCTCATTCATAAATACAAGAGTATTATTATAGTAGATTATCTTGGTAACCATGGGAGCTATGAAAAAATATGACATCACCCCTTCCTTCCTTATACATCTATCACCCCTTCTTTTCTCATTCATAAACACAAGAGTATTATTATAGTAGATTATCTTGGTAACCATGGGAGCTAAGAAAAAATACAAAGCCCAACATCACCACTGGATCATTCTACACATCTGTGTAATTTTTTGCACCCAGCTGTTTGACCGTGAATCCCAAGACCAGAAAGAATTACCCATGTCAAATTTATATGTATAGATATGTAATTTTATATTTATATAAATATTATAATAATAATAACACTAATCTTTGGATGGAATTTATAAACATTTAATGCATTGCTATGTATGTTTCCACAAATCACATGTCTCTTAAAATCACAGTCCGTATTCCTGGGATGATTACAGTGCAGTCCATAGTATCCGTGGGCATCAGGTTGGTCATCTTCACTGATTCATTTCTTCAGGCAATATAGCATTAATGGATGTACAACAGATGGGATATTTATCCATTTTTAAGAGTATGAAGGTTAACTTGCTTAACAGGATCTGAAGAACCAGGCTCCAGTGTCTGATTTGGCATAGTTTCTATGGTTGGATGCCCTTCCTAATGCCAAGCACTTTACAGAGTACAATGAGTGCTTCTTTCATGACAGAAGCACTTGTGAGGTGACCACGTAACTTGCAAGACAAGCTAGACATGCTATGTCACACACACAGACGCACGCACACACACACACATGCACACAAACATCATCATCATTCACATGCCCACTACAGTGAAATGGGACCGAATTAAAAAAAGAAAGAGAAAAAGACAGAAGGAAAGAGAAAGCTTAAACATTAAACAAACGTAAATTTCTTCTCCTTCATTTGATTTCATCTAAAGCTCTCCCTATGGTTGCTAGTACAGTATCTTCCACATGAGTTCAATTGTCATATTCAACTGTCAATAAGTATTACATGTTTTAAGAAATTTTCAGAAGTGGCTTAATTTAGTTGCAACAATGATTTGTCATTTTTGTGAAGAGTCATCAAATTTCATGCACCATAATAAACAATGTTCTTTCAGTTGCATAAAATGTTTCCTATAAAACTTTTTATTGTATTCAAGCTTTGGGGCTTTTCCACAGAAAAGTTAAGCTTGCTTTTGGGGTGGGGTTAGATAGAGAGTCGTGGGAGGAGAACCAGTCAACTCATTTCCCTCAGAAAATAGCCATCCCCTTTTCACTATCTCAACCTTTAACCCTATAGCCTTCATACAAACTAACATAAAGGTTATCACTCACATACAACCTAAACCACCCTTCCCCCTTCCTCCCACCTACCTCTACTACTGTCACTAGCCTCACTATTAACCCTAAGCCCAAAATCTATTTTCTCCTCCCACTACTCTCTATCTAAACACCCCCAACTCTTTTTTCTAATACACAAAATCATTCTATCTTTAAATTCCATTCTGTTAACACCTCAAATTTAAAATTCTTCCCTGAAGACAAAGACTAGTGTTATCCGATGATGGAATCAAGTTACAATCAATATTTTGGAGCACTAAGCCCCCAGAAACAGCTGTTGGACTTGTAAAACTCTTATTCAACTTTAATTCCTGATATTATTTCTGTTCTGTGTAATTCAAACATTTTTTATATGAATACATATGTACATTTTTGTATTTAATATTTTCATAAAATCGACTTGCCTAACTTGTTTGTCCTTACATTTACTCCTCTACCTGCTCAAATTCAAATCTCTTGAGCTCTACAAAGTGTATTCTATACAGAGAATACCTGTCTCTAATCTCTCTCTCTATATATATATATGCGTGTGTATGTGAGTGTGTGTTTGTCCCCCACCATCACCACTTCACAACTGGCACTGGTGTGTTTAGGTTCTCATAACTTAGTGGCTTGGCAAAAGAGATTGATAGAATAAGCACTAGGCGTAAAAAAATAAGTCCTGGGGTTGATTTATTCGACAAAAACCCTTCAAGGTTCATAAGCATGGCCGCAGTCAAATGATCAAACTTTAAACTTTTTTAACTTTTTTAATCTCGGGAACAAGTGAATTATGCCCTGAGATTCAGCATGAAAAATTACATCAATACACCAAATTTGAAAATTTTCATTTAAAAATTCA
>NC_068992.1:36239721-36241324 GCF_001194135.2 Octopus bimaculoides | reverse complement strand
TGCACTTATAATTCAAAGGTGCAGCTTCATCATACAGTGTTGTTCTTCTTCTGCCTGAGAGCTATGTTAAGCATACACATATTGCCAGTAGAATATTCCCCCCCCCCGTAACTAATGTCATAAAACATCTTAATGAGCTCTCTGATGACACTGTCAGTTGATAATACTGCTGGAAGATTGGTTCTTATGGCAGGACATAATAAAATGCTCACTTAATAAAATATTTCAATTCAGTCTCCACAAACCATAGCAGTCTTGTAAAGTCAAGTGTTAGCACAGGATTTAGTCATGTTAAACAGATGAGAGACATTCCCCCTGTCTAGATGAGATTGATAGACTCTCTAAAATGTGAACCCACAAGTATTATTTGATTTCTATGATGATATATATCAATTAAAATGAGTACACACACACACAAAGGTTCTATTCTTTTACTTGTTTCAGTCATTTGACTGTGGCCATGTTGGAACACTGCCTTTAGTTGAACAAATCAACCCCAGAACTTATTCTTTGTAAGCCTAGTACTTATTCTATTGGTCTCCTTTGCCAAATAGCTAAGTTATGGGGATGTAAACACACCAACATCGGTTGTCAGCCGATGGTGGGAGGACAAACACAGACTCACAAATACACACACACACACATATATGACAGACTTCTTTCACTCACAAGGCTTTATTCATTCTGAGGCCATAGTAGAAGACACTTGCCAAGGTCCCATGCAGAGGGACTGAAACTGGAACCATGTCGTTGGAAAGCAAGCTTCTTACCACACAGCCACTCTAGCACCTATATTTGAGATTTATGATCTTCTTCCACAATTAATTCGGATGCTGGTACTTAGTTCCAGCTAAGTGATGCCTCGCTCACTGTTACAATTAGTAGGAGAACTTCATTCACTAATAATCTCTATTCAATTACTAAACATATTCTTACTAAAATGAAAAATGTAGGTGCAGAATCTTAGAATATTCTTAAGTATTAAACCCAGAAAAGTACAGTCAACTTTTTTTGCCAGGCAACACTTCTATTATTGTTATTAATTATATTTATCGTTATAATTGAAAAAAAATCTATACTATTGTAAATATTTTTGAAATATAGATTTTGTTCAAACTGAGAAATTTTGTTTGCACCTAAAAATAACAAAGGATTAATAGCAGCATACCTGTTACAAATAAACATATCTTTAAACAATTTATATAATAAAATAATGTTATATTCTCATTAATTAATAATTGTTGTTTTTAATGAGTGAATTTTTTAATTTTAATAGGTTTTTAAAAAGTACATATTTTAATACATAAACAGAACAATAAAAATCAAATAAAAAAAAATTTTTATGCTTAATATTTTTAGACAGGGCTTTCTCTATAAATGCTTTAATTTGAGTTCAAATTCAAATTGTGCTATCTTTCTCTTAAAAAGTTTAAAATATTGTAAAAACCCATGTAATTTGTGGATCTATGTAATTTACGCAGGTGATTTTCATCATCATCATCATCATCGTTTAACGTCCGCCTTCCATGCTGGCATGGGCTGGACGATTTGACTGAGGACTGGTGAAACCGGATGGCAACACCAGGCTCCAATCTAATTTGGC
>NC_068992.1:36231189-36236532 GCF_001194135.2 Octopus bimaculoides | reverse complement strand
TTTATCCTTGGCTAGGTATTTCTCCTGAAGCTGTCTTACCAGAAATATAGCATCAGTGGTGCTTTTCCCAGGCACAAAACCAAACTGCATCTCATCTAAGCTGACTCGCTCCCTAAGCAGTTGAGCTATGACCCTCTCCGTGACTTTCATTACCTGATCTAAAAGCTTGATACCTCTGTAATTATTTGTATCTAAAGCGTCACCTTTACCTTTGTAGCAGTTGATTATAGTGCTGCTACACCAGTCGTTGGGTAGGCTTCTAAACATGTAAAATTCTCACCCAAAAGTTTTCAGAATTGCCAGTATAGCCAGGGGAAAAAGGTTTTCAATTTAGTTGTATTTAGCATAATTTCACTTATAACTAGATTTTATTATATTTTCACTAAATAAAAATAATTTCTGTTTAACAGGTATCACATTGAAAGCAATTAAATTACAGTGTTTGTGTTGTTCATAACAAACTTTATTTTACATTTCTTGCTCACAAGAGATTATGTCCGATCTTTAGCTTACTGCTGTATGTCTTCTCAAATCATGATCACAAGAAAAGTTGTTCAAAAGAATAACCAACAAAAACAAAGCTGATAAATATGCACAAGTGTGGCAAATTAAATTTAATTACCAATAAACAGCAACTTGGATGACACTTTACTCAACCAACAGAGGAAGGTGACCGATCAAACTGATTATGTCAACAGAATTCTTTTCTGCCAATTCTTGTCAGAACCTTTGATATAGAGTATCGAAATTTTAATCCCTCTCACACTTATAAAATGTCAAGCAACCTCAAAAATTTATCATTACCGTTATTGTCAGTATAGGCAGAACTTATGAATCATTTACTGTGAAGGAGAAATTAAGTATGCTGAATATACATTTGACCATGGCAATAGAGCTGCTGGAAGGCATTTTAATGTTAATGAAGCCAATGTTTGAAATTGGCGTAAACAGTATGATAAACTTAACACTGTGCCTAATAATAAACAGACAAAAATAAAACATACAATGAAAATTATCCATATCATTTCATTTTTTTTTAGTCAGGAATATCCATATCACTATGTATGTCACTGGTGCTCCATTGTGATTGGTAGAAACTCCAAACAATGTAAAATATGGCCTGGACCATGTTTACCAGCGTGAACGTCAGACTTCAAAAAGTAGTTAACCATTTAATGGTTTTAGTAAATTAATACAGAAAAAGTAAACATTATATCATCCAGCATATATAAAAGTCAACTTCATTATATTTAAGCCATTATTTTTTTCTGTTAAAACCTATTCTGACATTAAATGAATCAACTTCTGGTATGAATGTTTATGTTTCTTACATCTTTTTTCAACAAAAGAAATTTCAAAACAATTCTGGAAATGATCTACTTATGTAATTTACACTCCCACTAAGGCTTATTTTATTTTTGCGAAAAAAGTGCGTAAATTACACAGGTTTTATGGTATCTTAATTTCTTAAAATTAGCACTTTTTTTTTTTTTGTCACTTAAAGATGCACATCTTTTCTTGTAGCAAATATATTTTGACAAAATTTTCTCCATAAGATTCAGTATATTCTGAATGCAGAATAGCTGTGAAAAGAGCTTAGAAGATTGGCTAAATACCCTTAGAAAATGGTGGGAGGAAAAGTGGCTAGCAGGGTGCTACAGAAGACTGGAGTTTTCAAACTCCAGTTAAGTGCTCTGTACTATCAAGCTAAGCAACCCATAACACTAAACACATTAAAAAGACAAAAATATTTTCACCTGTTAAATTGATCACCTTTTATTTTTCCATCACTTAGAGCCATACCACTTCTTTTGTGATTAATAATTTTGATAGATTTACACCATAAGATTCATCTCATAGAGCTCATTTGAAGACAACTATTGTATAGTTTCCTTTTACAATAGCTGAGATATTTTGATTCAGAGTCAATTTTGGAGGTTATTTACTGTTTTTTGGGTTTTTTGCACATAAGGCCACATTACTTTTTTCCTAGCAAATACATTTTAATGAGGTTTTCACCAGAAAGATTCTTGTCAATGAGCATATTCTTTTAAACCCAATTAATTTATACATTTATTTTAAAAAATAACAGATATGTTGAAGCAAAGTCAATTTTTTGCCTCCCTTTCCCATTTTTGACCTCACATATTTTGATGTAATTCTTTTTTAATGAATCAAATTTCAATTATTTAGACTGGGCCATCATTGCTAAAAAGCCACATTCAATTTAGTGATGAAGCCTAAAAGTGCTTGTGAATTAGTGATGAAGCCTAGAAGTGCTCGTGAGTAACTAAAAGTTGGCCTTAAGAATATACTCACCCACTGCTACAGGTGAATGATATATATTACCTACTGAAGAAAGGAATTTCATGTAATTGAACAGAATTATGAAAACCATGTAATTCTAATAATTTATTGATCTCTGGTTTCATTATTTATTAATTTCAACACACACTTGAGTGTTGTTAGAAGAAAAAAACTAAGCTCATAATTATTAATACTTATAGATAACATGGCAAGATAAGTTTGGTCATATTCCAAATCCCAAAGAATGAGAAGAAGAATTTTTAGAGAGGACGGCACTTTGCCAAACTAAACTAAACAAAAAAAAAGTTCAACTCAAAATTTCTACTGGGTGTGAAAACCGGAAGTTAATTTTTTTGTTTTTTATTTTTTGGCTTGATAATCAGTTGTAAATGTAAAGCAGCTTGCTGCTATCTTGATCTGGCATATTGCTTGTAGAATCCATTGAGAATAGCTGCAATAGAGCTGCTACATAAAAGGAAGTGGCGAGTATGACATCCTGCATACCATTGTATATTAGGTGTTGTAATGATTACAGAATTGGTAGTAATTGGTGTAATCAGAAAGTTTTTGTTGGTTTAATCAACAGATTCCCCCAACCCTACCATGTATATTTCTGAGTTTACTGCTTATTAGAAGTGATTATAATTATTGTCATTAAGGTGGCAAGCTGGCAGAATTGTTAGCACACTGGACGAAATGCTTAGTGGTATTTCGCCCATCGTTATGTTCTGAGTTCAAATTCCACCAAGGTCAACTTTGCCTTTCATCCTTTTGGGGGTTGATAAATAAAGTAACAGTTGTGTACTGGGATTGATCTAATCGACTGGCCCCCTCCCACCAAATTTCAGTAGAAAGTATTACTATCATTGTCATTAAGACAGCAAGCTAGCAGAATTGTTAGCATGTTAGACAAAATGCTTAGTAGCATTTCACCTGTCTTTACGCTCTGAATTCAAATTCCGCTGAGGTCAACTTTGCCTTCCATCTCTTCAAAGTCAATAAAGTAAGTACTAGTCAAGTACTGGGGTCAATGAAATTGACCAGCCCTCCCCACTCCACAAAAATTTCAGGCCTTGTGCCTATAAGAGAAAGGATTATTATTATTGTCATTTAAGTAAAAATGATAAACGGCAATATCAGTAGTGCACTGGACAAATTCCCATGGTATTTAGTTACATTCCTTCATTTTCTGAGTTCAAATCCTGTAATAGATAAGTTTGTCTTTCATCTTTGTAGGGTCAAAAAAATAAGTAACAGTCAAGTTCCCTTCCCTAAAGTATGTGACTTTGTACCTTTGTTAGAAATAATAATTATTATACTTGTACCTGCATTGTAATGGGTAGTTAAGCATCTGGATATGGTTTTAATTCCCAACTGAACCATTTCCCTTTATTTGTTCTTATAACTTTCTCATAGAATGGCTTCTTCAGATTTCGTGGAATATCAAATATATAACTGAAGAATTAGCCAACTCAACACAACGATGATCAATTTCAAAACAATATATGTGACAGCAGAATTGATAGAGTGCTGGGTACGATGACTGAGAGATTTATCCATGTCCTTTTATATTCATTGATCTAATATCATTAGAGTTGATTTTGTAGTTTGTACTTTCAGAATCAATGATAAATACCAATAAGTACCAATAATGTAATGGTGGCAATTAAATTGACCACAAAATGTCTGGCTTGTATCAAAGTAAAATTCAGGTACAGGCATAGCTGTGTGGTTAAGATGCTTGCTTTGCAACCATGCATTTTTGGCTTCAGTCCTACAGTGTGGTGCCTTGAGAAATCTTCTAGTATAGCACAAAGTCAATAAATGACTTGTGAGTGGATTTGGAAGACAGAAACTGTGTGGAAGCCTGTCAAGTGTGTGTGTGTGCAAAATATCAAAAGAATTATTATCAGACTTTAAAAAAAAATACTGAGGTTAATTTGTTTGATTAAATCCTTCAATACAGAACCTAAACATTGCTGCAGTGCATTGATTGAACCAAGTAAAAAGTAAAAGGTATTGTTTGCTTATTTTTTCAGAAATAAGCTGCCAACATATATTTCTTCACAAGGGTTCAAGCTTAAACTTGTTTTGTGCAGGCATAGTTGTATAGTTTACAAGTTAGCTTTACAATTATATGGTTCAAGCATGGTTCAAGATTTAATCTCAAACCTATAAGCCAGTGATTATAGACTTCCAATGGCTGGTTCATTACATTTCAAATGGTGAAATTAACAAAGGGATGTCAGCCTTTTATCCAGTTTCTTATTGATATTTTGATACACCAGGAAAGAATACACGTATAAAACAAAAACAGCACACACACACACACACAATGGGTTTTAAGTTTCCATCTACCTAATTCTACCCTATGCTTAATGTGCAGGGCACACTGAGAAAGTGACTTCTATCAGTATTGGGTCAACTAATACATTATAGGTGATTTAAACATATGGAACCTGTGTGGAAGCCCATCATAAATGTGTGTTGTAGTTGTTCTTGTTGCATGTGTGAATTTTTTTCCTTATGTATATTAAGCAATGACTATAAACATCAGTAAGAAACTGATTATAATGGGGATACTTTCTTGTTACTGTCACCATCTGAGATTTGTGAACCAGTGACTAATCCATTGAAAGCATTTAACCAACAACACCAGTGTTTGCAAATTGCTAATACATAATAAACTAAATAGAACTAAGTTCAATTCCTTCTGCTACATGCAAGTTCAACATCCTATCCAAGAAAAATTTGTCTTATTCACATTACAGAACAGAAAGTAAATTCAAGTGCTCACCTAATCATCATCATCATCATCATCATCGTTTAACGTCCGCTTTCCATGCTAGCATGGGTTGGACGATTTGACTGAGGACTGGTGAAACCGGATGGCAACACCAGGCTCCAGTCTGATTTGGCAGAGTTTCTACAGCTGGATGCCCTTCCTAACGCCAACCACTCAGAGAGTGTAGTGGGTGCTTTTACGTGTCACCCGCACGAAAACGGCCACGCTCGAAATGGTGTCTTTTATGTGCC
>NC_068992.1:36221923-36231105 GCF_001194135.2 Octopus bimaculoides | reverse complement strand
CTATAGTGTATAAGCTGATTTCTAATTTTAAGGAAATTAGAGGTCATCTATGCATGCAAGTCTCTCTTCTCATCCTGAGACCAATGTGTTCTCAAGAGAAAGATTGATTACTTGAACCAATGCATCATGGCATTTTTGAGGCATTGCTATCAGAATACAAGGTGCCAGAATACAGTAAGATATCTTGCTCAGCCTTCTAACAGTTACATCAATTCACCAACCTGGACTGGTACTTTTCATCCTTCTCATCATCACCATCACCTCCATAGCAACATTTCATCCATCTTTACATTCTGGGTTCAAGTTCTGCTGAAGTTGGCTTTGCCCTTCATTCTTTCAGGGGTCGATAAAATATGTACCAGTTGAGTACTGGAGACGATGTAATTAATTTAAACATGCTGGCCTTGTGTCAAACTTCAAAACAATTATTATTATTATTATTATTATTATTATTATTATTATTATTATCATCATCATTATTATTATTAAGGTGGCAAGCTACCAAAATCGTTAGCATGCCGGGCAAAAGACTTTGCCTTTCATCCTTTCAGGGTCGATAAATTAAGTACCAGTGAAACACTGAGGTTGGTGTAATCGACTTGTCCCTTCCCCAAAAATTTCAGGCCTTGTGTCTTAAGTAGAAAGGATTATTATTATTATCATTATCATTATTATTATTGCCTTTGCACAGCTTCTAACGCTGGAGATGTATTACAGTGTCAGCTGTTCACTGCCAGTGAACTAAGGTAACACCTCTTATTTTTCAAGCACCTTCCAGAGTATTCAAGCGGTTCCATGCAGTGCTATTTTCTGCAAGTACTCCACCCTTATTGCAGCCCCTATTTGTTCCATGTACTTCTCGAAATTTTTGCTCACTGTTCCCAGGGCTCCGACAATTATTGGTACTACTACTACATTTTTCATTAACCACAACTGCTTAACTTCCCAAGCTAACCTGTCATATCTCTTGACTTTTCTTTCTTCCTTATCACATACCTTGTTGACAGCTGGGCATGCTATATCTATGATCCAGTATAGTTTGTTTTCTTTCTCAATTAAGACTATGTCCGGCTTCCTATTCTCTATCTCATGGTCGCACTGAATCATAAAAACCTATAGGCTCTTTGTATTTCCATTTTTGACAATGCCTTCAGGTTTGCGGTCATACCAATTTTTGCTCTGTCAAGTCCATACTTGTTGCAAAGTGTCAAATGGACAAACCTGGCTATATTGTCGTGGTGCCTCATATTCCTTCTGGGCTAGTGGTGTACATTGGCTGGTAATATGCCATACAGTTTCACCGTTTTGTCCAAAGATTCTGCACTTATCACTTTCTGATGTGTTGTCTATTCTGTATTTTATGTAGTTTGTTCTTAGTGCTTGCTCTTGGGCAGCACAGATTAGAGCCTCCATTTCTGATTTTAAATCACTTTTAGTCATTCACAGCCATCTTTTATCTCTGTCTGTTTTATCTTCAACATCCCTATGAAATTGATCATGCATTCTATTCTTTACCCACCTATTTTCAGTTTCATTCTTTTTCAATTTCTTGTATAGTACTTTATCTTTGCAATCTTTCATCCTACAAAAGCCTGACCTTCTTCTAATAATAGTGTTTCTGCGACACTTTTTACATACCATTCTATGTTGTTTTCTTCTGCTCTAATGCTGTGTTTGCATCCAATAAGTCCTCTTCCCCCTCTTTTTCTTGGTACATACAGTCTGTCTGTGTCACTTTTTTGGTGGAGTGACCCATATCTAGTTAGCAACTTCCTTGTCTTTCTGTCTAAGCTGTTTAGTTCATCTACTGTCCATGTGAGTACCCCTGCTCCGTATTTAAGGAGTGAAACTGCCCAGGTGTTGATAGCTTCAATTTTATTCCCTCCATTTGATTTCGACTTAAGGATCAGTCTCAGTCTGCGCAAGTACTCCACCTTAAATTTTTCTGTCGTTTCTTTCTCCATCAATTTATCCATTTCCAGAATCCCCGTCTCTTCTATCTGCTTCATAACCTCCCCCGATGGTATCGTTAGCCCATCCATACATTTGATTTTGCCTCTCTTCAAGACTAACACACCACACTTTCTCAGTCTGAACTCCATTCCAATATCAGCACTGAAGGTGTACACTGTATCAACAAGAGAACTGACTTGGGCTTCATGTTTATCATAAAGTTTGAACCTATCCATGAATAACAAATTTGTCGGCGGCTTTTGAATACATACCCAGCTTTTGCTTTCCTCAGAATCAGTGTTAGTGGCATCAAGCACAGTACAAAGATCAGTTGGGACAGGCAATCCCCTTGGAAGGTGCCCCTCCTAATTTCTACTGTCCCTAAGCTTCTTCCATATGCTGTCAGGTCCATCCTCCAATTCGCCATACTTTTTCCAAGCAATCGCTCAACATTCGATGCAATACCAATTAGGTTCATATACTCCATAATCCAAGAATGTGGGATCATATCGTATGCCTTATGATAGTCAATCCACAACATGGCTAAGTTACTTTTCCTCCTCTTGCAGTCTCTAAGTACAGTTTTGTCTACCAGGAGCTGTTCTTTGGTACCTCTGCACCTATGCTTGCAACCCTTCTGCTCATATTGCAGGACTCCATTTTTTTCCAGATATTCGTACATTGACTCTGCGAGTATTCCAGTCAATAACTTCCACATAAGTGGCAAACAGGATATGGGTCTCTAATTTTCTACCGTATTGCCTTTTACGATGTTTTTCAGGCACAGCACTGTCCTACCCAATGTCAACCACTCTGATGTTACTTGGTTGGCATTTAACAAGGTGTTAAGTTGTACAGCTATTCATGCATGACATTCACCAAATCTTTTGATCCAGTAGCCTTGAATTCCATCTGATCCTGGAGCCTTCCAGTTGCCCACATTTTTGCTGATTTTCTTCACTTCCCTAACTGAAATTACTAGTTCTGGCTGTTTTGAACAGACTACTGCTTGTTTCAGTTCTTGCAACCATTCAGCGTCCTTCTTGTGCTCCTTGTCTTTGCTCCAGATGTCACTCCAAAACCTTTGACTTTCAATGTTATCTGGTATCACCTTTTCATCTGTACACTCTCCATTTATTTCTTTATAGAATCTCTTCTGATCTACTCTGAATAATCTATTCTGGTGGTAACTCTTCATTCTTTGGTTGTATCTTACCATCTTTGCAACAAGGCGCTGTTTCAGTTCCTCTACTACTACTTTCAGGCCCTTTCTTATACATCCTATTCAGTGCCCTGTAGTTTTGTCCACTTTTAAGTTCCCCTTTCTCTTTTCAGTCTAACACAGAGATTTCCTTCGAGAACATTCCTAACCCTGCCTGGATTCTTCTTTTCCACCACGGATCTTTTCTTTTGTCGCTCCCATTATGCTTCTTTTTCTTGACGTCAGCACCCACGTTTTCTGCTACAACAATACTTGCTACCTTGATCAAATTATTTGTTTCTGTGATGTTGTTTGTTCTGATGTATTTCAGAATTTCATTGACATTTTTCGATTCTTGGTTCAATTTCCAATGATCAACCTTCTTAAGGTTGCAAATAATGTTGCTATCATTCTCCTGTAGTCTTACCTTTATTCAGTTGTGGATTGCCTTTTGTTTGTCTGTCATATTGCCATTAGTTTTATTGTCTTCTTTTAGATCATCTATATGTCTCTCATCAAGTAAACTATCACTGCTCCTTTCCTGTGCTATGGGATTACTCTTATTAGTAAGAACTGTATTTTCATTGTTATCTCTGCTATTTTCCATTACCTGTCTTTTGATAGCTTCGAGCTCTACTTTTGTGAACCAACAATTTTTTTCTTATTGCTCTAGCTTGATCACACAATCTCTGTTCTGTGAGTTGAAACAATCCCTTTTCTATCCAATGATCATACATATGTTGTCAGTAACCTCTAATTTGAGCACCATTTTCATCTACTGGGCTGCTCAGGTAGAAACACTCCATGACCAAAG
Organism: Octopus bimaculoides; assembly: GCF_001194135.2. Taxonomy (NCBI): domain Eukaryota; kingdom Metazoa; phylum Mollusca; class Cephalopoda; order Octopoda; family Octopodidae; genus Octopus; species Octopus bimaculoides. Next base: position 36,227,137 of record NC_068992.1, on the reverse strand, counting down.
CATTAATTTGCTTGCTCCATCTATGCTGTGTGTCGTGGTCCCTTTCTGGATATCGACAGGCTGGAGCCAGACCAGAATCTCTAAGCCTACTGGGTGTACCACTGTCACCATCATTGGCTTCAGTTTCATTCCCATCATTATTCACAATATTTTGTTTTTTCATTGTCACTCATATGAGGTAGCGATTATCATGTTGCGCAATTACCAGTGTTTTTATTGTGACACCATCACTAGATGTATCATTATTAATCAGTCCATGAGGCTCCACCTGCACTGTGTGGACCAAAGTCTTGAAGTATTTCGTGTTGCAAGACAGTGTGTGAGAGAGAATCGCGATGTCATAGGAGAGAGATGTGTCCGCATGGATGATGGCTCACTTACAGTAAACGAGGTTGCAAAGGGAGAGGTTTGGAGACACCACTATGAAAGGTTGCTTAGTAAAGAGAATGAATGGAAGAGAGTCTGCCAAATGTCAATCCAACAGAGGGACCAGCTATCCTAATTGACAGTACCTTGGTAGATAAAGCGATCAAGAGTATGAAGACAGGGTAAGCCTCCAGCCCATCAGGAATCACTGCAGAGATGCTCAAAATATCTGGCAGTGTTGGCTATAGCCTAGTCACCCATATAGTTAATCAGGTAATACACGAAGGAGTTATACCCAATGACTGGTGTAGCAGCACCATAGTCAACTGCTACAAAGGTAAAGGTGATGCTTTAGACAAAAACAATTACAGAGGTATGAAGTTGTTGGACCAGGTAATGAAGGTCACGGAGAGGGTCATAGACCAACTAATTAGAGAGAGAGTCAGCTTAGATGGGATGCAGTTTGGATTCATGCCAGGGGAAAGCACCACTGATGCTATATTCCTGGTAAGACAGCTGCAGGAGAAATACCTAACGAAAGATACACCTCTGTACCTGGCTTTCGCTTACATGGAGAAAGCCTTTGACAGGGTCCCCCGATCCCTTATTTGGTGGTCAATGAGGAAACTAAGGATAGATGAATGGTTAGTGAGAACTGTGCGAATCATGTACAGGGATGCTGTCAGTAAGGTGAGGGTTGGCAACAAGTACAGTGAAGAATTCCGGGTAGAGGTAGGGGTCCACTAAGGTTCAGTCTTCAGCCCCCTCCTATTTATCATAGTCCTCCAGGCAATAACACAGGAATTCAAGACTGGTTGCCCCTGGGAGCTCCTCTATGCTGATGACTTTGCTCTAACTGTTGAGTCACTACCAGAACTAGAGGAGAAGTTTCAGGTATGGAAGCAAGGATTAGAATTAAAGGGCCTTAGAGTCAACCTAGCTAAAACCAAAGTCGTAATAAATAGGAAGGCAGACAAAACACAAATCCCTTCAGGTAGATAACCCTGCTCGATCTGTAGAAAAGGCATAATTAGAAACTCCATAAGATGTACCCAGTGTAAGCTATGGATACATAAGAGGTGCAGCAATATCAAAGGACTAGCAAGATAATTTTTGTATGTGGCAGATGCTCAGGAGCAATAAACACTGGAAATGTGTAGAGAACAACTTCTGCCACATTTCAGGGAGAAAAACTAGACGTAGTTGGTAGCTTCTGTTATGTCGGGGACCAAGTCAGTAGCGGGGGAGGGTGCATTGAAAGTGTAGCTGCTAGAATAAGAATAGCCTGGGCAAAGTTCAGAGAGCTCTTAACTCTGCTGGTGACAAAGGGCCTCTCACTCAGAGTAAAAGGCAGACTGTATGATGCATGTGTACGAACAGCCATGCTACATGGCAGTGAAACATGGATCGTGACTGCTGAGGACATGCGTAAGCTCGCAAAGAATGAAGCCACAATGCCCCGATGGATGTGTAATGTCAGTGTGCATACCCAACAGGGTATAAGTACCTTGAGAGAAAAGTTGTACCTAAGAAACATCAGTTGTGGTTTGCAAGAGAGATGATTGTGCTGGTATAGTCATTTGGTGAGAATGGATGAGGATAGCTGTGTAAAAAAGTGCCACAGCCTTGCGGTTGAGGGTACCCGTGGAAGAGGTAGACCCAGAAAGACCTGGGATGAGGTGGTGAAGCACAACCTTCAAACATTAGGCCTCACCAAGGCAATGACTTGTGACCGAGACATTTGGAAATAAGCTGTGCATTAGAAGACCTGGGTAAGACAAGTGAGACCATAACCCGTGGCCTTTACCAGGGGTGTAGCCAGCCCACTTATGCATACCTTTCCTTCTTTGGACACAAAACCCTGCTTGCGAAGACCTGTTGAGGCAAGTGAAATCAAAATTGAAAATTGAACCAAATTCATTGACTAGCACCCATGCCAACACCCTTCCTTCATTGGACATTAAACTCAGCTTGTGAAGACCTGTTAGGGCAAATGAGATCGAAACTGAGCCAAATTCAATGACTGGCACCCATACCAGTGCAGTGCTAACAGCACCATCTGAGCAGGATCATTGCCAGAGCAGCGGTCTGGCTTCTGTGCCGGTGGCACGTAAAAAGCACCATTTGAGCACGATCGTTTCCAGCTTTGCCTTACTAGCATGTGAACAAAACATTGGACTGACTCCTGTGCAAGTGGCAGGTAAAAAACACCATGTGAACGTGGCCATTACCAGTACCACTGAACTGGCCCTCGTGCCGGTGGCATGCAAAAAGCACCCACTACACTCTCAGAGTGGTTGGCATTAGGAAGGGCATCCAGCTTTAAAAACTCTGCCAGATCAGATTGGAGTCTGGTGTAGACATCTGGTTCGCCAGTCCCCAGTCAAATCATCCAACCCATGGTAGCATGGAAAACGGACGTTAAATGATGATTATTATTATTTTTATTATCATTATTATTATTATTATTATTATTATTTGTTTATACATTAGAAACTATTATTTTAACACTTGAAATAATTACTGTTTTGTACTTTTATCAAATCATTTTAATTATTTCACAAATCATCCAAATAAGTGTTTTTGGAATCTGGGACTTGTTAGTGAAACTAATAAAAAAATTTCTTGTAATTTTGAAAGATGAAAAATGGCATGTACATAATCTGCAGAAAAGTTTTAACAATAGTTACAAAATGTACACTTGCACCACAAATCAATGATCATCATATATCTTTAAAAATATGCGAGTTACAATACACCAGGAAATGGTACAATTAACTTGTCTTTGAGAACATGTTGAGTCTCCAGCAGCTAATAACTAAAAATGAATTTAACGGAATAAAAACAATGGGGAATCAGATGTGTGAAACAAAGGAAACGGAATGAGTTTATGGAAATAGTCACATCTATAACATAGGCCAGTGCATGTTATTGGACAGAATTCATAGAATGCTTTAAGCGTGGAAATTTGCTTGGGTCTGTAGATAAGGTTGACATGGATTTGATTGTAAGTGAATGGAGTATATTGATAAGAAAACATGAATTCTTTTTATCTATCTTTTAAATGATTATTCATAAGTATTAATAAGGTAAAAATATATCCTTACCTGTGATTGATTAAATGTAGTAAATGTGCAAATATATATGAATATATAAAGGTATTTTTTCCAGTTGATAATTGAAATCTTTCGCAACAATTTTGGCATTGATATGATGCTGAAATAATAGAAAAAATAATAAATGAAAATAAAAAATATGAATAACTAATATAAGTTACATGAGAGATAGTCAGAAAACAAAGTAGATCCAGCATTTTGGATAGTGCTTCTTAAAGTGGGCAGGACTCCCTCTTGGAGAAGGGTGGAATTTATGTAAGTGCAGAGTACAAAGTGGGCAGCAGGGAAGGGCAAGTCAACATATATCTGTACATTTGTTTTCATCTTTGAAAAAAATATTTAAATAAAATATCTAGATAAACTGCTTGTTGGTCAGAGGCATAGCAACAATGGCAGCGGCAGTAGCAAGAGCAGCAGCAACAGTGACAACAACAATGACAGACAGGCAGGCAGACTCTGAAATGTAAATAAGCATATAAACAAAACCAAATATATACCATCTGTGCATGGAAAATATAAGCAATAAACTGAAGTATAATTGGAAAAGGTTGTCAAAATTTGTTGGTATTTCTAAACGTGCAATAAGGAAGGCCACTGCACTTGTAGCTTTGCAGAGGATTTGAAAAGTGATGGATGAGTCTAAAGGTGATTACAAAGGTACGGCAGCTCGGGAAACTTGGGAAGCAAAGAGAATTTCATGAAAGCAAGCTATTCTTTTGTTTCAATGAACAGAGGAGAAGCACTGCAAAGAAGAGATACACCATGTGGCAGTACGACTTCACAGGACGCTGCTGGTTGGCAGACTGATGCCTGAGGAGTTGCATTAAGTGGCTTCTAGTGACAAAAGCCTGAACTACAACGAACTTGTCCTACAGAAAACGCTTTTGGTTACTTTTGGGTACCTCCTCATATATGTGTGTGTGTGTGTATACACACACACATATGCACATACATATACAGGGTGCGATGGGTAAATTGTCTCCATTTATATTTTCAATTTCACACATGCACACTGTTTGTTTTTTAGTTTGTCAACTACACAGTATAGTAGGGTCAGTTGGGCACCATGACACAATTTGGAAATGACATGCTATACTGCTTGGCATTCATGCTGGAAGCTCCAATATGAACATTTCAGAGGATTTGGAAAGAGTTGGATAAGTCTAAAGGTGATTACAAAGGTACGGCAGCTCGGAAAACTCACTCTGATCATTCCAATAAGAAAAGAACTCCTGAATTTGTTGGTGAGATCCACGCCATGATTGACAAGATCCCACCAAGTCAATCAGGTCCATAGCCAGGGATGTGGGAGTGTCTGAGTTTCTTATCAGGCAGATAGTGCATGAAGACATTCGGTATTCCTCATACAATGTGAGAAAGGGCCAATTTTTATCCCAAGCCATTATGGACAAGAGGAAAGACTGTGCTACAAAGTTTTTGAACAAACTCAAGCAACCCCTCCAACTGAACATGCTTTGGCTTTTCTCAGATGAGAAAAATTCCTGCCAGGATCAGACAGTCAACACATAGAACAACTGTTGGCTTGCTATATCCTCAAAACATGTACAGAGAGTGATAAAAATCAAACATCCAGTCAACATCATGGTGGTTGGAGTGATCACTAGTGATGATGATGATGTTATGCTTCCTGTATACAGATATATATATATATATAAATGTATGTATGTGTGTATGCATGTATGTATGTATGTATATATATATATATATATAT
>NC_068992.1:36216488-36221683 GCF_001194135.2 Octopus bimaculoides | reverse complement strand
TACATACTAGACAACTGTGTTGGCTGGCAGGAGAAACAGGTGCCACCATATGCACTCTCTTAACATGTCTTTTTAGACTTCCAACTGAGAGGCACACCCTTCCACATTTTATACGTGTTCTGTTATGAATTTTAATAGCCACATGATTGTTTATCATGGGTCAATTTCCATGAGAATTTTGATGGCTCACCAGGCCTGCATGACTCAAACACCTCCACCCACAAACCACACACATAAAAAGCAACACTCTCACTTTCTACAGGTTCCCCGCTTCTAAGCCCCCTCCTAATTCTCTCATACTTCACTCTCTCCCTCTCAAACCTTGAACAATCATGATGCAGTATCTTCCTCCTTCCATCATGTCTTGTGCCTCCCTCTCCCAGTTACCAGCTGCAATTCCTGTCTGTATTAGAGCATTTTTACGGCAATCCTTAAGCCTTAGTTTAAGTTTATGCGCTGATCACCTGCCATCTTCCAGCTCACCATAGAATAGCTGCTTTGGCAGTCACTCATCACTAATCCTTACCAAATGTGCCCTCCACCTCAAACGTCTTTGCAAAGTCATTGACTCTATACTTCTACTGCCACTCCTCTCAAGCACCTCCACATTACTAATGACCATTTTCCAGTTCATCCCCCAAATTTTTCTCAGTCAGTATTGATGAAATCATTCTACTTGCCTTACCTGCCGACGGTAAACAACCCATGCCTCACTTCTATATAACAAAGATGGGAGGACGCATGTTTTATATACCTTAACTTTAATTTGTGAAGATAAATTAAGTTGTTTCCACAGATGCCTGGCAAACTGAAGAGGTTCCTCCGGATTGGCGTGATGCAACTATGGAGATACTATATAAATCTAAAGGTGGAAAGGATGTCTGTGATAATTATCGCGGCATCTGTCTGTTAGCTGTTGCTGGAAAGGTCCTCTGTAGGGTAATGCTGGATAGATTGCTTCTGCATATTGCTGATGAGGTTCTATCAGAATCACAATGAGAGTTTAGGGATAGTGGGAGTACGTACTATGGATATGATATTTTTGGCTAGACAGTTGCAAGAGAAGTGCATCGAACAGGATATGGACTTATACCAGGTTTTCACTGACCTAACAAAAGTGTTTGATTCTATCAATAGAATTGCACTTTGGGAGATCCTAAAAAAGCTAGGATGCCCTGAAAAATTTGTGAGAATGCTTAGACAATTTCATGACAAGATGGAAGATCCAATTTCTGTAGATAATGGTATAAAGCAAGGTGATATTCCTGCTCTTACACAGTTTGCTATATATTTCGCAATAGTCTTTCAAATAGCTTTTAAAGATTGCCCTGAAGGCGTCTCTATAAGGTATAGGACAACAGGAAAACTGTTCAATCTTAAAACTCTGTGCCAAAATGAAACTTCTGCAGCACATGATGAATGCGATTTCTGCAGCATGCGCAGCATTGGGTCTAACAATCAATCTAAAAAAAACTGTTATAATGTACCAGACCGCTCCCTCCAATGTATGTGGAACCTTTATATATATATATATATATATATATATATGATATATAGTATAACCTACATAATATACAGACAGACAGAAACACTCTGATATATATATATTTCCACCAACACATGCGAAATTGTGTCTGGTATAATCTCCCAGCTGTCAGCAAGTCTAGTAGCCTTCATGTGGAATACATGTATATTTTTGTGAAATTGCTAAGAGTCAGATATAATACATTTTACAATAAAATATATGGCTGTAAAGCTTGAATGCATGTATTCATTTCTATCTGCTTGTAAATGTAAGTATATGTACGTGTGCTTGTGTGGGTTAACAGCACACAAAATTATGGAGTGCCATGCTTTGTGATTGAAAGTATGATTAATGTTTATAACACATAAATATGCTTAACCCTTTTGCTACCATATTTCTATTGAAATACACTATCTTTGTTTAGTTTTGAAAATAATGAAGAATATAGTCATAAACTGTTATATGGAACATAAATTAACATGAAATTTTGATGGAAGGGTTTCATTTAGATCATTTTAAAACAAGAACCTTGCATCATAGAACCTGAAGCAGTCTCAGGCAGATTGGTATCACAAGATTAAAACATTCAGATTAGCAGCAAAATAATAATAGTAATGTTACTTGACCAAATGGGCAGCAAATTCAACGACACGGCTCTGTTTCATCACTGTACTAAAGTATCATCATTGAAAATATTTGCAAAAAAAAAAATATATATATATATACATACACACACACACACACGCATATATATATATCTGTAAAAATATGTGACACTTATTCAGTAGCCATGATAAAACTCCAAGTTTCGGATGCCAGGGTGGGAGCCCACGCCAACATCTCTTCAGTTATCCGGCCAATTGAAAATTCCTGTGAATAATGACCGTTAAAAAACAAAGGGAAATTACTGTGTAGTGACAAGGTCAAAATGCGTCTAAAACTGTGTATATTATCGCATGCATGCATATATCCATATACGCATGCACATATCTCTTTATACGCACGCATATATCTACATTACGCACGCATCCACGCGCACACTCACAAGCGTGCACATATAAAGTTCTTTGTACATGTCTATAGGCATCCAGGAAAAAACAGGGTGGAGGGGAGGAAACAGAAAAATGTGTGGAAAAAGTATTAACCCTATAATTATGTAAAAAGCATATAAAAAACATTAAAATAATTAAAAATATTAAAAAAATAAAATCCAAGTAAAAAACTTATACATAGACACAATATAGAAACCTATCAGTACTTGCTTTCTATTTTTGTGTCTAGCTATAAGCTCTCTATAATTATTACTTATATTTCTTATATATTTTTAAAATATTTAAAAATATTTTTACTGATAGGACCTGCTGATGAGACTGTACTGATAGGTTTCTATATTGTATCTATGTATAAGTTTTTTACTTGGATTTTATTTTTTAATATTTTTAATTATTTTTATTATGTTTCTTTCTGATTATTCACTCCATGAATCTGCTGATATGTGAAGTCAGAGAGATGGGTCTGTAGTTTTTGGCCTCTGCTCTGCTTCCACCTTTATGGATAGGGCATATGATGCCTTGTTTTAGCTTTTTGGGAAGTTTATCACTTGCAAGGAAACTCTGGAAGAGTATCCAAAGTGGTCCCGCTAATTCCTGTTTACATGACTTTAAGAGAATAGCTGGGAAACCATCAGGGCCGGTTGCTGAGTTTGAGTACATTTCATCCATAGCTGCTATTACATCTTCTTCTTCAATGTCAATGTAGTTAATGGCTGCTGTCTTTTTCTGCAGAGTTGCATTGTCAAAGAAATCAGCTGCGTCTTTTTATCTGCATGTGACTCAGTGGAGAGGTAAATTGCACACTTTTAAATTGGACACTGAGCGCTTCACTTATCGTTTTGGGGTCTGCAGTCAGTGAGCCATTCAACTGGAACAGGGGTCTTATTTTGTACTGTACTGTACTGTGGTGGTTTCTTTTGCAAATTTATAGAAAGCCTTGAGGTTTGCTTTTTTGCTTTCTATATATATATATAAGCAACAATTATTACCCATTATCTCTAAATTTACTTCCATTAGGTGTACACAAAATTCTTTCAAATTAAGATTAAATAAGATTAAATAGGCACAGGAGCGGCTGTGTGGTAAGTAGCTTGCTTACCAACCACATGGTTCTGGGTTCAGTCCCACTGCGTGGCACCTCGGGTCGACCAAAGACGGAAACTGAAAGAAGCCCGTCGTATATATATATGTGTGTGTTTGTGCGTCTGTGTTTGTCCCCCCAACATCACTTGACAACCGATGCTGGTGTGTTTACATCCCCGTAACTTAGCGGTTAGGCAAAAGAGACTGATAGATTAAGTACTAGGCTTACAAAGAATAAGTCCTGGGGTCGATTTGCTCGACTAAAGGTGGTGCTCCAGCATGGCCACAGTTAAATTATTGAAACAAGTAAAGGAGAGAAAGAGTAATCATAAACCATTATTTAATGACCCTAGAAAAGAAAATAGCACACGTCTATCCAAAAAGGTTTGGAAACTTAAAAGAAGCAATATAGATTACTCGATTTCTAGGAAAATACTTTCTTCAGCCCCACCTTATAGACATAATAACAAGATCTGCAAATTATGCCTAGAAGAAAGTTACAAAATAATGAAAATGAATGGTTTTCTTGTTAATTCAAGAGACGAAAAAGTTTTTTCTTCTACACATATGTCAAAATTCCTTTTTATTAATCTTAAATAATCTGTCCCCGCCCACCTTAACTACTTTTATCTTATTCCTTCTCCTTATAATAAAGTTTTCTGTATAATACCTCTCTCTACATCATTCCTATCTATGGCATCAGATTTCTATTCTATAATACTCTCTACATTAATTATCTTACGCTAATTAGATATTCATATGTTATTCAACCCTTCCCCCTTACATTGTATGACCCTCATATCATTAATATAACATCTATACCAAATCTTCATATACCTTCTCCTCTTTCTCAGTTTATATTTTTAGACAATTTTTGGACCTTTCCTTTATATACACATATATATACATTATTTGTTTGTAATCTATTTCTTTTACAATATGTACTTAGATACACCCCTCTGTCACCTATTCCTAATATTATTATTGTTACTACTATTATTACTATTATTATTATTATTATTATTATTATTATTATTATTATTATTATTATCATAATCATAATTACCTATTGCACATTCTGTATGATACTTTTTACTTTTTACTATTGATATATGCAAACACCTTTTAAAACTATTTTAGGTGACAAATTTGCCCTTATATATCTTAATATGATAAATAAATAAAATAATAATAGTAATGAGAAAAAAGGTGAAAATATTATAAATTTATTTAGATGTATAACCCAAAATGATAAATGAACTATATCTATGAGAGTGTACATTTTGTGGAAGGGATTGTTGTGCACCAAGAATTACTATAGGTTTAAACATATATCATCTGTAAGATTTGATTAATATCAGGTAGATTTGCAAGAAACCATAAATAATTAAAAGAAAAAGATATATAAGGGAAAAATTGTCACCTAAAATAGTTTTAAAAGGTGCTTGCATATATCAATAGTAAAAAGTAAAAAGTATCATACAGATTGGCAATAGGTAATTATGATGATGATAATAATAATAATAATAATAATA
>NC_068992.1:36212512-36213468 GCF_001194135.2 Octopus bimaculoides | reverse complement strand
ATATATATGTATGTATATGTGTGTGTGTTTGTGTGTCTGTGTTTGTCCCCTCCAACATCGCTTGACAACTGATGCTGGTGTGTTTACATCCCCGTAACTTAGCAGTTCGGCAAAAGAGACCGATAGAATAAGTACTAGGCTTACAAAGAATAAGTCCTGGGATCGATTTGCTCGACTAAAGGCGGTGCTTCAGCATGGCTGCAGTCAAATGACTGAAACAAGTAAAATAGTAAAGAGAGAGTATCCAAATATGTTATGTGACACTCACTCCATCTAGTCTTCTGTAAAAGTATAACATTCTTCTGATGTATTCTTTTTGATGTATTCTTTTTTCAGATTGAGAAGAACAGTAATATGTAATTAATTTAATTATAATTATAATTGAATTAATATTTTACTACTTTATTTACATGTTAATATTACCGTTTGAAATGAACACATGCATGGATTAAATTTTTTAAAAACTTATAACACCTTCTCTTCTTCATCTTTAATCATTTGTTGAATTTCTATAGGATACATGTTACATAAATGCTCATAACACACTTTATACTTGTCACATTTTCATATTCGAAAAATACTTACTACAGTAAGCTACCAAAGCAATGTGAAGAATCTTTATTAGAAATTGACCTTTGGAATTCTGCAAAGTAAAGGATAACATAGAACTCAACCTTTTCTCTCATATATATATATATATATATATAATTGCCAACCGAGTGTGGTGCCCTATATGAAAAAGATATCTTCCTGGGGCTATAAACGTCAGTAGCACTGCCCCATATAGGACGCCACACTTGGTTGGCAATTATATGTTACGATTCTGTATTGCTACTGTTTATATTTAAATCAGAGATATAATAAAGTATAAATATATATACATATATATATACATATATGAATACAAATATACATATATGGTTATGAATAAATATATATAAATGCATATATATATA
>NC_068992.1:36200687-36212028 GCF_001194135.2 Octopus bimaculoides | reverse complement strand
ATATATATATATATATATGCATATAAAATATATATATATATATATATATATATGCATATAAATAAATATATATATATATATATTTCAATAGAAACTCTAAATATAGACTAATTAACCCAGATAAAACTGAAATAGGCATTATTAGCAAAAATGTTTTAGATTCTATTTTAAAGAAGTTAAATAGAGAATTAAATTTATGGATTTGGGGAAATAGCAAGTCAGTTATAGAATGGTTCAAAAGAATTAACCATAAACACAACTGCAAATTTACACAGTTTGATATTGTCAATTTTTAACTGTCAATATCCAGGCCTTTACTTTTTAAAGCATTAAACCTCACCAAACAATATGTCACTATCGATAACTTGAATTCTCTACGATGATTCCAGCTGGGTTAAAAAAGGGTTAGGGTTCTTTATTTGATGTACTGATGGGGGCATATGGTAGAGTGAAGTTATGTATGCTTATAGGAGCTTATATTTTGCATAACCTGCATCTGGAATTCCCTTTTATAGATGCAGGATTATATAGGGATGATGGTCTTATAGTCACCCATGATTTAAACTGCCATGAGTTAGATAGACTTAGGAAGAATTTTATTAGTTTCTTCCAAAGAATGGCCTTACAGATAATGATAGAAAATAACCTTAATAATGTAGATTTTTTAGATATTAACTTTGATTTACAATTAGATAAATTTAAACTCTACCGTAAGCCCAATGGAAAGCTATTTTGTATGAACAAAGAGTCAAATCATCCACCCATAATTCTTTAGAATCTAGTTGATAATACAGGAAAGCACATATCATCCATATCTTCAGATGAGACTGCGTTTCAAAATGCCACACCATATAATAATGCATTAAGGAACAGTGGATTCTCGGAGAAGATCCAGTATAGTCAAACTACTACTAGCAATAATAGAAGATGTAGAACTAGAACTAGGAAAGTTTTGTTGTTTAATCCGGCATTTAACATTGCTGTAAAAACAAATAAAGGTAGGGAATTTTTAAAACTAGTTTCTAAACATCTTCAAACTAGCCATAAGTTTTATAGAATTTTTAATAGGAGAACGTTGAAGGTTAGCTATTCATGTTAAAAAAATTTCACCTCTTTTATTAATCAGTACAATATGAAAGTCATTAGAAGCAACCACAGTGCCAAATTTAACCAGAAGAATTGCAATTCTAAGATCAGACTTGCTGTCTGTTAGGAGGAAAATGTCTTGAGAAAGGAATAGTTTATTAAGCTAGAGTACATATAGATGGCTCACAATAATACAAAACATACACAGGAGCCTTGGAAAATTCATTCAAGATTAGGTTTTATTCCCATCAAAATTCTTTTCGATACCCTAGACAGCAATAAGTCTTGCAAAACATGTTTGACTATTGAAGGAAAATGATGTCCATCCTTTCAATAACAACTGGATAATTTTGGAGAAAGCAGCACCATACAAACATGGAGCATATAGGCAACCGATGAGATGCAATTTGTGCTTCTCTGAGAAACTCTTCATCCTGTTCCAGGATAAGCATTCACTGAACCAAAGACAAGATCTTTTAAATTCCTACAGGCACGCTACAAGGTTTAAAATGTCAACTGCAAAAATACTGTATGGTCAATTTTTTGACTTTCACATTTGAATCTGGCTTTTACACCTAAAATATAGACATCTTTTAGTATTACAATGCTGGTACATATTTCGCCATCATTTGACTATTAAGAAAGCCTTTGACTATTTTGCAAATTTAAATTTAAATTTTGCCAAAGTTAAAATTTTAACTCATTTTCATATTTAGATATTTAGATTTGATATTTTAAATTTATATTTTTTTAAGTTTATATTTTTAAAATTTACATTCCACTTCATTATATTATATTAATTTTCTTATTTTAATATTCAATATACCAGACAGTTTTTAATATAGTTGTATGCATATATATGTTATGGTGTATATATGTATCTTGACGTGAATATATGTATGTAGATATATATATGTTTATGTTTATTTCTATATTTGTATGTATGTCTACATGTGTCTTACTATTGTATATATGTATGTATTTATGTAGATATGCATGTCTGTTTTATTTGTGTGCATTTTTATGTGTGTATCTAACATTTGTTAGATACCATTTGGGAACACCAACTTCCAAATCATTTCTCTCTCTCTCTCTCTCTCTCTCTCTCTCTCTCTCTCTCTCTCACTATATGTTTTTTTTCTCTTTCTTTGTTTTTTCCATCACTTTTTTGTTCTCCCACTACATATTATTTTTCTAATTTTCTTTTTCTTTTTCTAGCTTCTATATAGATATATATTTGGTACCCCTTCTTCTGTATGTTTTGGCCAAAAAATACAGAGGACAGGATACCAAATGTGAATTCTATATTACTGAAAAAATAAACATTATACAATCAACAGATAACATCCTACACATTAGGGATGAAACCTTCTCTCTCTGAATGCACAAGCAATATTTTACACTCAAATATTTCAAAGAAGATCCCCTATAAACGAGGGTAACCCTGCCAGGATAGCCCCTTTCTTAAACAGGAACACATATAGCACACAAACTTCACACATAGAAATATGCTCCAATGACACACTACCTCAACATACAAGTAGAAGAATACCATGCCTAGAACAAAAACAAATAATGTGAAATGATTAACCATAACAAAATTTACCGAAAACACAAATCCAAGGGAGACAAACTCCAAAAGATGCCACTCTAGACTAAAGTACCTTCATTCATTGTTTCATTCATGTGAATTTATGAGAAATCCCATGACAAAGCAAAGACTGTTTTCCAAAATGGAGATGAACACCTTTCTCCATGTGATCGGCTTGAAAAATTGTTAAGACACTAGGATATTTTCCTACTTATCTTAACATGAAACCAATGGTAGCCTTAATTCACAAATAAAGAAATTATAGATTCACCAATGCGGTGTTGAGCACTCATTTCACCATTTGATATATATATATATATATATATATATATATATATATATATACATACATTCTCCCTTATCCTCACTCCCATTGTTTCTTTCTCTTATCCCCTTCCCCTTTGCCTATTTGCTCACATGTAACTTCAGGCCATTTCTCTCACCTCTATCTTTTCTGGATGCCACATCCACCTAGCTGGATGTCATTTCTCTTACCACCCAACATATTTTCTCTTCTGCTATTTTCTTCTCTTCTATTTATATTTATACTATATCCTTTAAACATTTTCCCCAGGTGTTACCCATTGCAGTGCATCTTGGCCTAATAGCCCTTACTGTTTGTCTTCATCGATCATTTACTCTGTACACCCACTCTGTTTCTGTTTGTTCATTCGAAGCCCTAACTCTCCACAAACTTTACATTTTAAAAATTTCTGGATGCTACTGTCTTAAAGTTTCCTATTTTGTCGTTGAAAGCTCGAAATAGAGAGTAATAAACAGTTGACAATTGATGAGTTACACTTCTTTTGGTATTTTGTCCTGTACATCTCCTATATATATATATATATGTATATATATATATATATATATATACATACATACATACATACATACATATAAATTTTCTTATAAAGTATATTTTTAAGTATACTTCACAATATATGGACTATATTAAGAAGTGCTCATTGCAAGCTAACTCGAAGGATTTATAAATTTATATGTATATTTATTTCGTTGTATGTTTAAAATTATGTTGTGAATTTCTATTGATTGCCTGGATTTGTTCCTTCTAAAATTTCCATTACCCTTTGATTTAGCCTGCAATGAGCACTTCTTAAAACAGTCCATATATTGTGAAGTATACTTTAAAATATACTTTATAAGAAAATTTAACTTGTAAGCACTTTTAATAAAATGTACATAATGAAGAAGCATTATATGGGTATTTCAACTAAAAATATTCGTATTCCATCTCAGCATATGTACAAGGAAGCTTTGCAACATAAAATGACTGAATTTATTAATAGGCTCAAACGGAGAGCTTTTTTTCTTTGACAAATGTAGGGATAAGGACGAAGGTCTAGAATTCCATGAATGCCTACCTGTTTGAAAACTTAAGGTCACAGAACGCTTGTGTGACATAGCCAACTGGAAATGATGTTTCCTGGGGCTAAATAGCAGTAGCATTCTTCCTTTCCTGGGACTGCCACATTAAGTTGGCAACAAACCATCGTCTTTATGTTTTCGTTTCTCATTGTGTTTAACATTTTTTGTGATGTCCTGAACCCATATATGCTTGTATGTATACATATAGATGTCGGTATGTACATATATGTATGGATATATGCATATAGTTATATATTATATATGTTATTATATGATCGAACGCCACGCATTGCCTCCAAATAAGTTTTATCTTAATATTTTCTAGTGTGCGCTCTACTTCTATTGTTGTCACTTCCCTGTCTATATCTCTCTCCCTTGTTCTTCATCCTTTCTGTTTTTCTCTCCCAACCCTCCCCTATTCTTCCTTTCACCATTCCCTCTTTCACTCCTCCTCGTTGACTCTCTCGTTGCTGACACGTGACGAAAAAGATTCTTTCTTTCTATTTCCTGTCTTCCTACAGAGAAGACGTGAATTTTTTCACTCTCTAACTAGCATTCAAAATAATTTTTCTATCATCTTGGCCTAACAGCCTTTACCGTTTGTTCTCACTTTTCTGTCTTGTTTTTACTGTCTTTTACTGCCTTGTTCTCACTGTCCTGTTTTTGTTTACACTTTAACCCTCAGCAAAAAATTCCAAATTTTAATTAATTTGTTTTTGCGGGAAGGGCTGTTCCAACAAAGTCGCGTATTGTCCTTGCCTTCAAAACGCGAAGTAGATGGAGCAGGGACAACTGAAGAAGGGTAATATTCTTTATGTTGCATGTCTCGTTTCTCTGTTTTTTTCTTTGTTTGAAAATTTTATAAGATCTAGCATAACTAAGTATTTACCATTTAATGTTGTACAATTTCATACTATCCTTTAACTTCCAAACAAACTTTTCAACCTATCCATGTTCCTAAAAGTATATTCATAGTTTGCAATACGTCTTTTAATAAAATTTTCAGTTGACCCAATGTAAAAATGATTTTTCCCTTCAGATTCAACTCTACAGATATATACAAGGTTATTTTACATACAAAAATAATTGAAATAACATTTATCCTTAAATCTACAATCACAAGTTCTAGCAACATAATTATCAGTAATAGAATTATTCTTATTTGTGTTATTATAAAAATGTCCAATTTTTTATTACTAATTCAAGAGATAATTCTAAACAAATTTTTAGATACTGAAAAGCCAATTCTAGCCTTTCTATTATTAATTATTTTATTATATTTATTTCGCTTTTATTAAAATGTTTAGCTTACCCAAATTAGTTTTTGTTTGTCTTGCATAAGGAATAATAAGCTAAATATTATTTCTATTTATAGAATCAACAGTATGAAGTGTATCAAAACCTGCATATGGGGTATACGTTTAAGTCTTAAACTTAAGCCTATTTTCATACAGAATATTATAATTACTACATTTTTTCTTATTCATACTATTACCATTATTATTATCATAATACAGATTTAGTGCATCTACATTATTGGTATTGATTTTAGAATATACATTTACACTACATTTCATTCCACTCCTACTTTGGTTATTTTTAGATTCTGTAATGGTTAATTTATTAATTACGTCATCAACTTTATTACTATTTATATTTTTATGAGATTTATGAATTCTAATTTCATTACTCACGTATGCAATTAGATCCATACATTCCATAGTCTACCAATTTACCATTATTATAATGATTTCTTTTTTTGTGAAGGTGCATGGCTCAGTGGTTACAGTGTCAAGCTTACGATTGTGAGGTTGCAAGTTCAAATCCCGGACAGGGCTATGTGTTGTGTTCTTGAGCAAGACACTTTATTTCACGTTGCTCCAGTTCACTCAGCTATAGAAATGTGTTGCGGCATCACAGGTGCCAAGCTGTATTGGCCTTTGCCCTTCCCTTGGATAACACTGGTGGCTAGGAGAGGGGAGGCCGGTATGCATGGGGACTGCTGGTCTTCCATAAACAACCTTGCCCAGACTTGTGCCTAGGAGGGTAACTTTCTAGGTGCAATCCCAGGGTCAGTCATGACAGAAGAGGGTCTCAGCACTCAATAATGATATTTTTTATAGTCTTCATTTTTATTACAATCCTGTGCATATATCCCGCTTTTTTAAGGGTCACATTATAATATTCTGCATTACTGTTTTAAAGATTTCCTCATTGGTAGATAAATATGAAACTTGCCTCGAAAGTTCATGCTTTAGGATGATTACTACTAAAGTTAATATATTTCAAATTATTGTTTGGTTTATGATATGGGCAATATTGGCCAGTAGCAAGTTCAGATTAGCATCTAAATAATTAACATAATCATGTTCATTTTCAATAGAAATAAATAAACCAAATCTTTTAAAAAAAACTATGCAATTTTTTCTTATACAAATCTAATTTTCTATTTGATAGACTATTAATCAAAAACAGCACATCTTCTCTATACAGTCTGCCATTAATATCTGGAGTAAATAAGTACCCAGTACTTATCAAATAAAATAGTAGACTTTTAGAGCTTCCAAAATTACTTTAATTTCTTTAAAACTAAGGTTAGAGTTTTTTCTAGCAAATAAAAAAGGATTATCAAGCACGATTGGATTAATAGAAGAATAAAAGTTAATATCTACCTGTATAAATTTAGTTCTATTTTTATTGTTTATTCTAAATTTAAGATGCATATACATATCTATCCATCTATCAACATATATATATGTAAGAGAGATTCTATCCGTTAGCTTGTTTGTTTGTTCAGCAAAATCAAACTGATTCAGGAGAAGCTATTACGCTATTGTTTAATTTGTCTGAACAAAAATTATGCAATGGTACAACACTAACTGTGCACAAACTTATGAAGAACTTCACTGAGGCAAATATTCTCACTGGTTGTGGTAAAGGTGATACCGTCTTCATTCCTTGCACACCAGTTATACCATTTAATGCCCCATTCCAATTTAAGCTGTTACAATTTCCTATCCCACTTTCTTTTGCTATGAGCATCAATAAAACTCAGGGTCAAACACTAAATGATGCTGGGTTGCAACTTGAAGAACCATGCTCTTCCATGGCCAACTTTATGTAGGAGCATCACGTGTGAGAGCAAAAGCGAATCCAAAACAAAACAAAACACATTGTTTCTAAAGAAATATTCACTCTTTATGCAACATGAATACTTCAATACCTTAACATGTATGACTGATCTTTTTTCTACTTTAATTATTACATGTTTTCTCTTATAAAATACACACATACAGGAGGAGTAAATCTAAATCTGTAGGGGTAGTCTCACCCTAGTTCAGATTCGAACTGAATCTTTCAATTCTCCTTGGCCGTACGGCCTATTCAAATCTCAAAAGAAACCATGACAAATGGCTGTTCTACTTGACCTGTGGCCTTTTCAGTGCTATCGCACAGTCACATGCATTCTGTAAAAGCTATTCTATATGATACAGCGATTTTTCTATCTTCGTTCATGCTGAATCTTTCAATTCTCCTTCTTGAATTATTACATGTTTTTAAGAACCATGCTTTTCACATGGACAACATTATATAGGGGCATCATGTGTGGGACCAAAAGCAAATCTTTTTGCTTATGCACCCCAAAATAAAACAAAAAACATTGTTTATAAAGAATTATTCACTCTTAATGCAATATGAATACTTCAATAACTTAAATTGCCATTACTATCATTACATTTAAAAACGAAATTGACCTTTTTTCTACTTCAATTATTACATGTTTTTCTCATATAAAATACACACGTACAGGAGGAGTAAATTATATATATAATAATACTTTGAATGTGATTCCCAAGAAACAGTAAAAGTAATTACCTGATCAATGACAGGTATTAATGTTAGTATATATATATATATATATATATATATATATACACACACACACACACATATATACATGCACATAGATATATACATATACACATATATAGATATATATACATATAGATATACATACATATATACACACAAATATATACATATACACACATATATATATACACATATATATACACACACACACATATGTATATATATATACATATATATACACACATATTCTTAAATGTATCAATTATCCTATATATTTTTAGTGTATATTTATATATTTTTAATATATCCATATAGGTGCAAGAGTGGTTGTGTGGTAAGTAGCTTGCTTACCGTTCTCTGTACCGGACGGGTTTTTTGTCGCTGGTGAGTGTCTTGTTGAAGATTGAATCGTTACTGTGGAATTATTCTTGTAATTGTCGAACATTGTTGAATTTAATTGTTAAACTGTGATAATTTTCAGTGCTTTTTCTCAGTGACGGGAAACAGGAATTGTGTATACGATGCCATTTCAGCATTTATTGTTTTTGAAAATTGAACTTTGCTAAAGCCCTTGTAGGCTTTAGTGTTGCCCCACTTCCCCAGCGGGGGTGGGATTTGAATTGTTATCCTCATTAAGAGAATATTATAGGTTTCCTCATGTGTAATTTCAGCCGTTGTAGACATTATTTGTGAACTGTGAACCGTTTAAAAAAAAAACACATTATAGGTTTCCCGTTTATTTTTCTGGGGGAAAAAAAAAAGCACGTGAAAAAATATAATTTCAGTCATCGTAGGCGTTATTTGCGAACTGTTTTTTTAAAAAAAAAACATTATAGGTTTCCCGAGAAAAAATTAAATTTCAGCCATTGTAGGCTTTATTGCTATACTCCTCCCTCCCCCAGCGGGGAGTAAGATTTGAACTGGTGTCCTCATTTAAAGGAAAAAAAATATATATATTATAGGTTTCCCGTTTCCAGGGATTTTTTGTGTAGAATTAAGTTCGACCGAGTATGTTGGTCAAATTAATTCAAAAAATGAATAAACCAGTGAAGAAGAAGTTTTCGGCAGTTACCGCTGTTGCTACTGAAGACATAGTCTTGAAAGTGGATAAGCTCTCTGAGCTTTATGAAAGGATGAAAGAGGAGGGTAGGGATATTAAGATATCCCCCTCCCTAAGCATCGAAAACTTAAAAAGAAGGACAGTAGTTTTTAAAACATACTGTCCTTCTTCTAAGAAGTTCAAACACTTTGACAGTAGTGTAATAGAAAAATGTCTGCCCCCCCCCCCCATATGGAAAGACATAAAATACATAGCAAGGGGCTGGCCATATGGCATGGTAGAGGCCAGATTTGAGACAATCCAAGAAACCCAAGAGCATTTGGTGAGTCCCCTAAAAACAAAGGAGGTGGTGCTTCTTCCAACCTACATGGGGAGGCGAACGGCTCAAGTGAAGGTGACACAAGTACCACTGGAAATCGAGGCAAGGGAGGTGATGGCAGCTCTGTTGTATAACAGAACAGACAAAATCACCTTCCTGCAGATTACATGCTCTGTCCCACAAAATTGGCTCGGGCAGAGTATCTCCGCAATTATTCAAGCCAGCCACGAGGACATTGAAAATCTTCCCAAAAGAGTACTCTTGGATGAGAATGTTGTCCTCAGAGTCCATGTGGAGGGCGTGTTTTTGGGCCTTGTGCCTAGAGTAGAAAGGAATATTTTAATCATTTAGAAATATTTTTAAGTGAATGTGATTTAAAAATATAAGTTGTTTGTACAGTAAGTATTTATATTTTAGCTTTATTTAAACAGACAATATTTTAATGTTCTTTTTATTTTCAAGTGAATGGTGATCTTTCTTTTGTCATGTGGAGTTCGTTAATTTCCGTAAAAATTGTTATTTATTTACATTTGTTTTACAGTGAAAGAGAGGAGAAAGTGAAAGATGTATGTATGTGTATATGAAATAGATGTGTGTGTGAAGCAGTGTGTTGCCATGTATACGTACATACATCTTTTTTGTATGTACGTGTGCATGTGTCTGTGTGTGAGAGAGAGAGAGTGAATGAGTGAGTGAACATGTGTGTTCTCACGAATGTGTAAGTGGCACTCTCTCTCTCTCTCTCTCACACACATGTCCATTTCTTATACACGTTCATACATCTTTCACTTTAAAACAAAAGTAAATAAATAAAAAAAATTTTCTGGTATTTAATGCACAAAACCGGCTGATCTGGATGACAGTTCTGAGAATCAAAGTAACAGTTCTGAGAGTCAAAGCGAAAGATCATCTCAAGGAAATATCATTACAAAAATTTTTTTCAAATGCATTCGACGTATCTCAGCTCCAAAGATTTGGCTGCTATTTCCAACATGCCCTGCTACCACGTAACAGCTATTTGCAATAAAGGACCTAAAATACCTGTTATATGGTAGCAGGGCATGCAAGAAATTTCAGCCAAATCTTTCCTTTTCTGGGGAAGGAACAGTTTATACATGATATGGATGTCATATTCATTGAAAGTATGTGAAATAACCTGGAAAAGAAAAGAAACCAACGAAATAAAACACTGTTGCTGGGAAACTCAGACTTTCCAGGTGAGCCAACTGATCACGTGTAGTCTAGTATACAAATATATACATTTATAGAAAATATAACTGTTACCACAGCTATATGAACCTGAAAATTGCACAACTTAATATTCAATCATTTCATTATACTATATTATATATTTTTTTATTCTTTCATTTGTTTCAGTCACTTCACTGCGACCATAATGGAGCAATGCCTTTAGCTGAACAAATCAAATACAGGATTATTCTTTGTAAGCCTAGTACTTATTCTATCAGTTCTTGTGCTGAACCGCGACGTTACGGGGGCGTAAGCACACCAAGATTGGTTGTCAAGCAATGGTGAGGGGGACAAGCACAGACACAAAAACATATACACATACAAATATATATATATACAATGGGCTTCCTTCAGCTTCCATCTACCATCCACTCACAACACTTTGCTCAGCCCAAAGTTATAGTAGAAGACACTTACCCAAGGTGACAAGCAGTGGGACTGAACTCAGGACCATGTGGTTGGTAAGTAAGCAATACATAATATATATATGCGTATATATACAGGGTGTCCACAAAGTCTGGGTACGTGGGTTAACACATACTTTAAGAAATTATTATTTCTCATATCTAATAGTTTATGTTATAATTTTATTTACTCCTTGTGGTCACCCTGTATATATATACATATATAGATATGTATATACATATGTATATACATATATATACATATACATATATTCATATATAGATATGTATATACATATATATACATATTTACCTATATATACATATATACCTATATATACGTATATACCTATATATACGTATATATATAT
>NC_068992.1:36198842-36199429 GCF_001194135.2 Octopus bimaculoides | reverse complement strand
ATATATATACATATATATATACATGTGTACATATATATATATATGTATATATATATATATATATATATATATATATACATACATATACATATATATACATGTATATATGCATATATATAAATGTGTTTGAAACACGGAGTAGGTAAAACAGGGGACAACTGATGGAGTGATTGTTCTTTACGTTGCCTGTCTCATTTCTCTGTTTGTTTCTTTCATTTGACAAAAGGTCGTTTGCCATGTTTTTGTTTCTTTATGTTCTCGTTTTTCATTTTGTTCATGTTTTTTGACGTCTATGTGCTGTGCGTGAGAAGACCCGGCAAGCCAAGTGAGATCGTTGCCAGTGCCTCTGGACTGGCTCTTGTGCGGGTGGCACATAAGATGTACCATCTTGAGTGTGACTGTTGCCAGTACCGCCTGACTGGCCTTTGTAGGGTTTTCGAGCGAGATCATTGCCAGTGCCCCTGGACTGGCTCTTGTGCGGGTGGCACATAAAAGACACCATTTCGAGCGTGGCCGTTTTCGTGCGGGTGACACGTAAAAGCACCCACTACACTCTCTGAGTGGTTGGCATTAGGAAGGGCATCCAG
>NC_068992.1:36196532-36197836 GCF_001194135.2 Octopus bimaculoides | reverse complement strand
TATATATATGCATTATTTATATCTATATATATATATATATATATATATGTATATATGTATATACATTATTTATATATATATATACATGTATATATATATACACATATAACCCATGCTAGCATGGAAAGCGGACGTTAAACGATGATGATGATGATACACACATATATATACATATAAATACATATATAGATGCATATATACATACATATATACACATATATATACACATATTACACACACATATATATCATCATCATCATCATCATCATCATCATTGATTAACATCCATTTTCCATGCTGGCATGGGTTACATGGTTTCAGTGAGGTCTGGCAAGCCAGAAGGCTGCACCAGGCTCCAATCTGATCTGGCAATGTTTCTACAGCTGGATGCTCTTCCTAATGCCACCCACTTCAAGAGTGTAGTGGGCACTTTTTACATGCCACCGGCACAGGAGTCAGTCATGCGGGCCTAGCATCGATAGTACTTTTTGCTTGCCACTGGCATGGGGGCCAGTCAAGGGGTACTGGCATTGGCCATGTTCAGATGGTGCTTTTTACATGCAATCAGCACAGGAGCTAGTTATGGGGTGCAGGCATCGGTCACATTTGGATGGTGCTATTTACGTGCTTTTTTATGAGGAGTAGACGGACAGCTGACAACAGGATGAAGGATTGTTCTTTATACTTGTCCTGTTTTCCAGTTGTCTCTCTCGTTTATGTATTCAACTCTTTTGTTTTCTTATTTCATGTTGTTTACGGTTTGTGACGTCCTGTACCCATATATACATATATATATATATGTGTGTACATATACATATATTATTTATGTTTCATATATACATACATATATAGATGTATATAGATATAGATATACACATATATACATACATCTACATACATATATATTTATACATATATATGCATACATACATATATATATATATATATACATACATATATATATACATATATATATATATATATATACTTGGAAATAATATAATATATATATATTAATGTTGGTAAGTAGCTTGCTTACTAATCACATGGTTCTGGGTTCAGTCCCACTGCGTGGCACCTTGGGCAAGTGTCTTCTACTATAGCCTCGGGCCGACCAAAGCCTTGTGAGTGGATTTGGCAGACGGAAACTGAAAAAAGCCCGTCGTATATATGTATATATATGTATGTGCCTAGAATAAGTACTAGGCTTCCAAAAAATAAGTCCTGGGGTCAATTTGCTTGACTAAAAGGCGGTGCTCCAGCATGGCCGCAGTCAAATGACTGAAACAAGTAAAATAGTAAAA
>NC_068992.1:36196249-36196472 GCF_001194135.2 Octopus bimaculoides | reverse complement strand
ATATATATATACATATATATATATATATATACATATACATTTGTATTTGTTTTTTTTCTGTCCTTGTTTTTGCATCTATTCGCTGCTTTCTTCCGAGGGATCTAATGCTCTTAGCTTAGTTTTTCTTTGGGACTGGCCAGATTGGAGCAATCTCAAGTATAACCAGACGAAATTGCAAAGATAATCTGGAACTCGACTGAGGATAGAAAACTCCGAATGACCT
>NC_068992.1:36193039-36196239 GCF_001194135.2 Octopus bimaculoides | reverse complement strand
TCTGGAACTCGACTGAGGATAGAAAACTCCGAATGACCTATGCTTGTTTTCTTTGTATCGTCTGTCTGGATATTTTGTTGTCCCTTTTTTGTATCACCTGTCTGGATGTTTTGCGTTCTTGTCCAATTTTTGTATTTTTTATATATGAAATATAGCGGTGTATGTACACTTTGGTCTCTTATATGTAAGTATATATGTATATATATATATATATATATATATATATATATATATATATATATGTATATATATGTATATTTATATATATATATATATAAATCTTGTATAACTCTGTTATTCTTTCTATTCTTTCATTCTTTCTATCAGCCCTTTCACACTTCGTTCATTCCACTCTCCGTTCTTTCGTTCCCCCTCTCTCACATTTCCTGGAATTCTCTTCATGCTCACTTTCCCACCTCTTTCACTTCACTGTGTCTCTTTCATTTTTTCTTGCCCCTCCTTAATTCTTCTATCCCTCTGCCTCTACATCTCTCTCCCCACATGACTAATGTTCTGCCAAGCCTGACTTTTCTTTCTTGGTTTGACTACCATCCATGCAATATCTATATTGTTCCCTGTGCCTGTCCAATCTTCTGTCCCTGCCATAAGCTTTACTTTCCCACACGCCAGCTTAATTTAATTCGTCCTTAGTCGAAAGACACCTGTTGTTATGTCCTATTAATTGCATTTGTATTTGTGTAGCATTTCTCCATTTTTTCCGCCCTTGTTTTTGTATATATTCGCTGCTTTCTTCCAAGGAATCTAATGCTCTTAGTTTAGTTTTTCCTTGGAACTGGCCAGATTGGAGCAATCTTAAGCATAACCAGCTGAAATTGCAAGGATAATCTGGATATGGACTGAAGAGAGAAAACTCTGAATGACCCATCCTTGTTTTCTTTGTATCGTCTATCTGTATGCTTTGTCTCTTTCTTGTATCACCTAACTGCCTGGATGTTTTGCGTCACTGGCACAGAAACCAGACAGCTGCTCTGGCAACAATCACGCTCGAACGGTGCTCTTAGCGCTCCATTGGTACAGGTGCCGTCACGATTTCGCTTTCAATTGCTCCAACAGGTCTTCGCAAGCGGAGTTTAGTTTCCAATGAAGGCCTTGACAGGAAGATATTTACATCCACACCATGCATGTCTCACAGGTATTTTGGAAGGATATTGAAGGGTTGTGGGCCCTTGGAACCCAAGTTATTGCCTTATCTGGTCTATATATGTGTGTGTGTGTGTATGTATATATATTTATGTATATGTGTGTGTGTGTATATATATATATATATATATATATATATATATATATATATATATATATATATATATGTATATATGTTTGTGTATATATATATGGGTATATATATGTGTGTGTGTGTATATATATATACACACACACACACATATATATATATGTCTATATATATAATTGCCAACCAAGTGTGGCATCCTATACGTGACAGTGCTACTGGCGTTTATAACCCAGGAAGACATCTCTTCAAGCTAGCTAATGACACACATTCTGTGTCCAATTAGTATTTGCGGGGGGAGGTCATTGCTCCGATCCCTACCCTTATGTGATACATGTATATGTGTATATATATATGTGTATATGTATATATGTATGTATGTATATAAATATATGTATATAGTTGGAATTTACAAAAAAAAAAAAAAAAAAAAAAGATGAAGACGGGTGTGTAAACAACAAACAGATTTATTAGTTCAATGCTCGGGAAGTGAGAAAGTCTTTAATGTTTCGAGCCAACAGAAAGGAACACGAGAAAATAAACAGAAAAAAAATTAAAAGAGAATATATGTATGTACATATGTATGTGTGTATATGTATATATATATATGTATATATATATATATATATATGTATATATGTGTATGTATATTTATATACACATGTATATCTATTGGGTTGGCAACTAAGTTCCTGCCGTTTTTCTAAATTTAAATTATTTAAAAGTTTAATAAAAAACAACAACTAATTAATCAATAATGTATTCACCCTTGTTGTTTACAACTTCTTCCCAACGTTCAACAAGATTTTCAATACCTCGTTGGTAGAAATCACCCGATTTTGACTCGAAAAATTGATTCAACCAAGCTCTCAATTCTGCATCAGTATTGAACGAAACTCAGCACATAGCATTTGAAAGAGATCGAAAGAGGTGGAAATCTGTTGGTGCCAAATCAGGAGAGTATGGCGGGTGGGGCAGCGCTTCCCAGACATGCGTTTGAATGGCTTCCTTGGTCATATTGGCGATATGAGGCCGGCGTTGTCATGCAGCAGAAGAACTCCATGCTGCTGATTAGGTCTTTTCTCTGGAATAGCCGTGTTGAGTCATTCCATCTGTTGAACATAGACTTCTGCGTTGACCGTTTGGTTCCATTCAAGCAATTTGTAATGAATAATCCCTTCCCAGTCCCACCATACGTGCAACATTGTTTTACGCGGACGAAGATCTTGTTTCATGTGCAGTGTCGCTTGTTTACTGGGGTGAAGCCATTCTTTACGCTACTTCATATTGTCATATTGATGTACAGGCACCATCTTTTGTAGCTAGTAACAATTCGGTAAAGAAATCGTTGCTTGGGTCCATGAGTTGAGCGGTGATGAGCAAGCAAACCAGCAAAAATTGTCACTCGTTGATTTTTGTTCTTGTCATTTAATGCATGCAGAACCCATGCTCTATACTTCTGAACCTTTTCCAGCGAGTGAAGATGCTTCTCTATAGCAGTGTGAGAGCATTCCATTTTCTCTGCCGGTTCCCTTGTCTTTTGACGAGAATTTTCATGCAAAAGTTGGTTTAATCGCTCTTCATCGAACTCAACTGGACAGCCAGAATGAGGTGCATCTTGGAGGTAAAAATTTCCATTTTTGAACTTGGCATACCAATCACGAGCGATTCTTTCAGCTATGGCACCCTCTCCATACAAAGTAAAAATGTCAAGCGCAGCTTTTGTGGCCTTAGAACCTTGATTAAAAGCAAACAGAAAGAGGTGTTGAAAATGCTCATTTTCCTTAACTTGACATTCCATTTTAATGATCTGAAAATAAACAAAAATTAACTAAAATTAACTAGAAAAAAAAAAAGATTCCAAAATGATTCAAAAATTGAATTCTCGAAAAAAATAGATTCCCAAATTTAAAAACGCAATAAATTCCAAAATTAAAAAAAACGGCAGGAA
>NC_068992.1:36190550-36192827 GCF_001194135.2 Octopus bimaculoides | reverse complement strand
TA
Source organism: Octopus bimaculoides (assembly GCF_001194135.2). Taxonomy (NCBI): domain Eukaryota; kingdom Metazoa; phylum Mollusca; class Cephalopoda; order Octopoda; family Octopodidae; genus Octopus; species Octopus bimaculoides. The sequence continues at coordinate 36,192,825 of NC_068992.1, read as the reverse complement.
TATATATATATATCCAAGAAAGTTAGGAGTTGTGAATCCAACCCACTAAGGGATAATATCTATCCAATATACTGCTGGAAGAATACCCAATTATTATTACACTAGTGTTTTTCCTGCGTATTACCAAGTGTAATAAATGAGTGTGGGTAAAAGGATATTTTACCCTTAAGGGTTTCTATGTCTTCTGGATCCATTCCAAGTGACTTCATAGTAGTCCTTATGCTGTCTTCATACTTTTTTTAATGCTGTTTTGAAACCTTTTTATAGGTTTACGCCGATAGCGTTTTCCCTCTGCAAGCTCACCATAAAACAGCTGTTTCGGCATGCGTTCATCTGCCATTCGAACAATATGGCCACACCATCTCGTTTGGTTCCTCAAAATCATAGCTTTAATTGAGGTGGTGCCTGCAGAAGCAAGGACATCTGTGTTTGGAGTAAAAGAACTCCATATAATTTTTAAAATGCAATGAAGGCATTTTTGTTGAATTGTTCTAACAATTTAAAATGCCTTTCATAACAAGTCCAAGTTTCACAGGAATACAACAGGGATGGTAAGACAAATGATTTGTAAAGAGCCAGCTTTGTAGTCTTATATGTTGCTGGTACCAAACGCGTGACTCTGAGCCACCAAATGCTTTTGCTGCCCTTTCAATCCGTAGCTGTATTTTTATATCAAGATTTCCATCATTCTGAACAGAGCTTCCAAGGTAGATGAACGAATCGACAACCTCAAGTAACTTAGCCTTAACAAAAATTTTAGTGGGGTTACAAACAGCACCACACACAGGTTGATGCATTACTACTGATTGTTTCAAGTGATGGTCAAGCCAAAATCATCACAAGCTGAGTCAAATGCAGATACAAGAGACTATAGACCTGTTTCAGAATGACTGACAAGATTGTGATTGTCAGCATACAAAAGTTCCCTAATGAGTGAAGTAAAAACCTTCGTTTTGAATTTCAGTCTGGTCAGATTAAAAACATTCCCTGTTGTTTGATATTTTATGTAAATCTCCTCCCAAGAGTTTTGAAAAGCGTGTGACAACACAACAGCAAAAAACATTGCAAAGAGATTGGGTGCATCAAGGTCTCCTTGCTTTACTCCACAGCAAAAAATTCAGAAAGCCTACCATCAAAGTTAACTCTAGCTTTCATATCTTGATGCAAATCCCTGATTATGTTTACAAATTTTTCTGGGCAACCTATCTTCCTTAGAATTAGCCACAGAGCATTTCATTTAACAGTATCAAATCAAATGCTTTGCTCAAATCAACAAAGCAATAATATAGAACAAGATTCTGTTCAATGCACTTTTCTTGTAACTGTCTGAGAGTAAAGATACAATCAGCTGTACCCCTGGAGGAATGAAAACTACACTGAGACTCAGACACTATATTTAGAACTATGAAGGTATTTAAACATTCTAACAAAATGCAGGCAAGTACCTTTCCAACCACAGACAAATGCAAAATCCCACAAAAATTACCACACAGATCCTTTGGCACTGATTTATACAAGGAGAATAAAATGGCATTAATCCAGTTTTGAGGCACTTTCTCAGTCCTCCAACAATAACAAATTAATATATTTAAGAGTTCAATACTATCAACATTGGAGGTTTGTTATTGTTTATATCCTTCCATCTGCTAAAGGTAGGTGCTTTTCAACCAGCCGTAAGCCAGCTGGAGGTAAGATAAATTATTTAATTTTTAGTATATTTTCCTTTTCTAACCACTTAGTGTTATACTAATAAAATAATATTTTTATATAACATATATTTATATATAAAGTATCTATAGACAATTTCGTCATTATAACACTATATACTCGCACGCGCATACACATGTTCATGTGTGTATGTGTGTGTATAAATGTATATGAATATATGGCTTGCTCATCCCTGACATAGTCTTTCCCCCTCTCGCTAATCCTTACCTATCTATCTGTTTACTCCTCTCCCTGCTGGTATAATATGTAAGCATTCAAAACTATACAATCCACCCCTTCTCTCTGTTTCATCTTCCCCCTTTGTAAAGTTTATACCAGTGTGGATATACAAACATTATCTGGATGCTCTAACTATACAACCCACCCTCCCTTTCTGTTTCATCTTTCCCCTTGTCTCTCCCTTGTCCGTCTTCTCCCTCCCACTCTATCGATCTGCCCCTCTCTCTCTCTCTCTCTCTCTCTCTCAGCCTCCATGTAAAGTATGTCCATGTAGATATACCTAGGCAAGTTCATAATTCTACACTCCTCTCCCCATCTCCTCCCTCTC
>NC_068992.1:36186121-36189440 GCF_001194135.2 Octopus bimaculoides | reverse complement strand
AGGACACTGCTGGCATGGTGATGATGGTGCAAACTGTTGCTTTGCACATCAGAAGGCCTGACAAAATCACATGGGCCACAGACAACACGCTCTTCTCCAAGGAGGACAAAAGGAAAGGCAACAAAGAAAAAAAATGGTGCACTGTCTACTTCCGAAAGACGATTGTGGCTCAGCAAATGACCAGTTTCACCCAGGTGTGAAAAGGGCAGCAGCTGAACAGCAATCTTTTTTGTGTATGGTACAAAATATTGTCCAGCAACTGACCTGGCTTCAAACACAAGCCTGGAACTACACCCATCACCACACAAAGCCACCAACAACAACATATACAGGATGGCCACCACTAACACCAACACATCACGAAAATATTTCTTTTGAACATAGCAGGGCTGTTGCATGGCAACTGTAAAACAAAAATCTCATTCCTGAGAGACCTTGTGGCATGCAATCAAGCTTTATGCATGGCACTTGTAGAAATGCATCTTCGATCAGATACAGGGGATGCAGAAATACATATACCACAATATGTTGTCAAAGGAGAGGAGCCATGGTGGGGTTGCTGCGTACATCCGAGAGGACCTCACACCACAGGTCCTGCTGTGATATTCAAATTCGGTGTGTGACACTCAAATTGTACACATAAGACAACTTCATACTACATATCTCCACCATATGCTCCGAGTTATACAGGCAAATTTGAAGATTGCCTAACAAAGATAGAAGTTCTCACCAAACTGGAGCAACACATCAATGTATTCCTTTTGGGTGAATTTAAATTCCCAAACATAGGATGGCCTGGGGGCCAGATTCTCCCAGGAATGACATACCAACAACAAGCACAGGCAGAGTCCCTGCTCCACCTTAGCAATACCTCTTTCATGGAGCAAATTATGCTGTAACCAACCAGGGAAAATAATATACTGGATCTCTGCCTCACAAACAATATGGACATTATCCATAACGTTAAAGTGACACCAACGCTGATGTCGGATCACAATGTAATAGAGCTGTCTACATATGAACCAAAAGCTCCTGCAGACATACAGCCTATACGAAGCACTGAAAATCTCTCCAAACTAAACTTTTACAAAGCAAATTGGAAGTTGATTGAGAAAGAGATCCTCAAACAGCATCGGCCTAAATGTCTCTCCACACCAGACATTGACATGAAACACAAACATTTCATGTCCACAATACAAGCCATATATGACAAATCTGTCCCATTGTGCAAGGCCAACATACACAAAAACAGGATCCCTAGAGAAAGGAAGATTCTTATGAGATGATAGACAAAGATTGCAAACTGCCTGAGCAAGCATCCCAAAAGTGGTAAGAAGTTTCGCCTGGGGAGAGAGCTACTGGAGATTGAGAAACGTCTGCATCAGTCTCATGAAAAGGAGAGAGCAAATAAAAAAGCTTGGTTATAGAAAATATCAAGTCAAACCCTAAAGCTTGCCAAAGAAACAGCCTCAATATGCCACAAGATAGGACCCCCTCTTCCAAAAAGATGGCTTCCTCACAGGAAATCCCATGTGGGTAAGTGAAATACTGAACGAATAGTTCCAAAGTGTATTCACTACACTGTTGGGACACAGGCAAGTGAACAAACCAGCAGAATTCTTTGCCACATTACCTAAAACCAAAGACGTAAAAAAAATTGAGTACATAAACATTGAAGAAAAAGATGTAATACTGGCCATAGATGAAGTTGACACAAACTCAGCTGCTGGCTTGGATGGGTTTCCAGTGGTCATACTCAAATCATGCAAGCCAGCCCTTACAAAACCATTGCAGCTTTTCTTTTAAAGCTTCCTTGCAAGCAGTAAGCTCCCAGATAAACTGAAGGAAGGGATAATATGCCCTATCCATAAGGGAGAAAGCAGAGCCGATGCTAAAAATTATAGGCCTATCTCTCTGACCTCACACATCAGTAAATTCATGGAATGAATAGTCTGCAAGAAACTAATCGCATTCCTAGAAGAAAATGACTTACTAACTGACACCCAGCATGGATTTTGACCAGGTAGAAGCTGTCTAACACAGCTCCTACAACACTACAACTGGGTGTTAAAACAGCTGCTGAATGACTCAAGTATGGATGTGATATATCTCGATTTTACAAAAGCCTTTGATAAAGTTGACCATGGGGTGATATGTCTAAAACTTGGAGAATGTCTGCACGATTTTCTAAAACATAGACGTCAGACAGTAGTGACAAGCGGAACCACCTCCAAGGAAACACAAATAGCAAGTGGTGTTCCACAGGGCACTGTCTTGGGGCCACTGCTGTTCATAGTGGCCCTCTCAGACATGCCCTTTGCTACTCAGATAGCTACCCTTGCTAGCTATGCAGATGACACAAAAGTCTCTCAGACAATACAAAATCCTGGAAATATTGCACATCTGCAACAGAAGTTGGACGCAATATACAGGTGGGCTGAGGACAACAACATGCAGTTTAATGCAGGAAAATTCCAGACCCTACGCTACCAGTACACAAATTTAAATAACATGCAGACAGGATACATTGGCCCAGCAGGAACTGAAATCCCTGAATCAAAATCAGTGTGCGACCTGGGCATTGACATGAGCAATGATGCATCTTTCCAAGTGCATATTACCAATTTGGTAATAGAATGCAGAGGGCTAGCTGGATGGATCTTCAGAACTTTCAAAACAAAAGAAAAGGACACACCGATGAACCTTTGGTGGACATACGTTCTCAGCTGCTTGGACTACTGAACCCAATTTAAAATACACGGGGAAACACGAAGCGATCAAATGAAGCTACACTAAGAAAACTGTCTCAATACAACATATCAGCTACTGGAAAAGACTTAAAGAATTAAAACTCTTCTCCCTGAAACAAAGGCGGGAGAGATATGCAGAGATATACATCTGGAAAATCCTAGAAGGCCTTGTACCAAACTTTGGCATTGAAAATTACTCAAACTGCAGAAGGGGGTAGCACTGCAAAGTGCCAAAGATCCTGGCATCACCAGCAAAATACAGGACCAGAACAGCAACAGCTTGGGCTTCAAAGGCCCACAGCTATTTAATATCATTCCAAAATGCCTGAGAGACCTGCATGGTGTGGATGTAAGTGCCTTTAAAACAAAACTGGATACATATATACATATATGTACTTATATATACACACATATATACATGTCTATATATATATATATACACACACACACACATATATATATACATATATATACACACATATATATACATGTATACACACACACACATATATATATATCTATACATATATATATATATATACACATATATATATATACATATAAATACA
>NC_068992.1:36185852-36186111 GCF_001194135.2 Octopus bimaculoides | reverse complement strand
ATACACATATATATATATACATATAAATACATATATACATACATAGACTCCAACAGCTCTTTCTTCGTTGTGAAAGAACTATCATTTATTTCGAAACATATATGTAGGGATTAAAGGAACTTTCATCGACATGCGTTTTGCTCCATTTATTATTATCCATATCTTCTCAAAATGTATCACTCTAACTTGGTATATCAACCTGTAAAGCAGCTGTGATATCTTGTTTTTTAGTGTAATTTTGCTACCCCTGGTAACTATT
>NC_068992.1:36179164-36185752 GCF_001194135.2 Octopus bimaculoides | reverse complement strand
AAGCATTATTATTTATGCAAAGTCAGAAATCCTGGATCTGGAATTATCGTATTTTTACTGGTTTATTTGGACTTCGTCTTCGCTACTTGTGCTATGTGGACATTTATTGTGGTTTTAGAGTCAGGATTTGACTGCTATTTTTCAGCATGGTGGTATCTCTTAAATACCCTGTATTATAATTTTAAAAACATATATATATATATATATATATATACACAAATACACACATGCATATACATGCATGCATACATAGAAACATATACATATATGTATAACATAACTTGTCTTCATGTTGCATAATCACACCTGCTTTTACATTAATGTATATACCTGGAATAGTATTATTTCCAATCATTTTAAGGCTTTCTGCTAAAGTTAGTAGAGTAAGGTTATATTCACTCTATAATTGCCCATGGGCTTGTAGCATAATGGTTAAGAGCTCAGGTGCTTAACCCCAAGATTCCAAGTTCAATTCCAGTCGGTGCTTTGAATAAATAATAATAATAATAATAATAATAATAATAATAACAACATCAGTAAAAAATACCCAGAGTTGGGTTCAAAATTCTACCAGATCAAGTAATGAACGCTGGAGACTAAATTAGGGAAAAAGTCGTAACAAGAAACAAGATGAGGACACATATCCATCCAATGTAAATAATGTAAGATTATATTATTGTCATATATGAAATATTTATCCTTTTTCAAATTATTTCCGTATATAATATATATAATGTGTTGGTGAATCACAGGCACATGGTTAGACTATAGTAAGATAAGAGGATAATGCCATTAGTAGGTGAGGTTATGAAAGGTAAAGAAGGAAGATAAAACAAAATAAAACAAGACAAAATAGAATAAAAGGTGGTATAAGAAGGTTTAATTTTCTGTAATATGTTTATGAATATAGAAATAGATATAAAAGTTGACAGGTAGATAAATAGATGGATGGATGGACGGATGGACAGACGGACGGACGACGGACGGATGGATGGACAAACGGATAGTTTACCTGATATATGGTGTGTCATCAGGAGTTAGCCCTGTTATAGCTTATTTTGTTAAAGATCCTGAAAGTAGTAGATGTGTTTCTGTGCATTCAACTCATTACAGCAGTTCAGGCTAAGTGCTTTCTTCCTAATGAAGTATGCTTTGTAATCTTGAGGTTAACTGCCTTCATCACCCTTGCCAGTATCCAGGTGAAGAAATCCTCAATACATTAATGGTGGTGTTGGAACATGGCACTGGGAGGGGGGAGCCTTGAAGAGGTGTTCCTTCACTTTAAGGCGAAGGTTCTCCGGGTCAATCCTATGTAGGAGCAAGTCATTTGGTAAACAGTATTGGATTTAAAACGCAGCTGATCACTGTCTGTCAGTTGGGTTGTTTGGATTGGACCTTGGTTTAGGCAGCATGTATTTGGTATGTTGTTGGTGTGTGACAGGTAGTGTCTGAGCATGTGACCCCATCTCGGGATTCTGACAAAGAGGCCAGGTCTCTTGATTCTCTTTTTTAACTTCTCTCTATTGTCTCTCTGTAGTATAGCACATCTTCCTTCTGTCAGTCTTCTTTGCTGTTGCTATCAGTCAGACTTCTCTGCTGTTGCTATCGCTGTGATGTGGTCGTTATTGTGGTAGTTGTCATTGTTGTGGCCATTGTGGTTGTTGTTGTTGACGTTGCCATGGTGGTTGTTGTCATCACCTGCTCTTTGGCTGTTCCCAGCATCAGCTTTGCTATGTTTCAGTACAATACCAAGATTTAATAGTGGTCTGTGATATCAATTGTGATGTCAGTTGTCACTGTTGAGTTTTGTTGTGTTGTTTGGCCACATGGATGGTCTCCATATAGTGCCCTCGTACTTGTATGCTTAGAATGTCAAACATTTTTTTCTATGAAACGTAGCCTGTATCCTCCTAGATGCAGCATTTTAGCAAAACCCATCTACACATAGAGAGTTCTGTTTCAGCCCCATCACACCTGCTTAGGTGGTGATTGAGTGTGTTAAAGGCCACATTGTACTTTAACATCTGTGGATATGTAGAATCTGAGAGGAGAAGATGCCTCATATGCCCCAAGGCAAAAGAAATCTGGTTTTATTTTACTTTCTTTCATCTTTCTCGTTTATCTTTCCTAACTTCTCCTACTAACAGCTTTAGCCTGTTATCTTACTCTAATGTATAACACACACACACACATGTACATATGTATGGTGGAGGAATGTCTTTCTCTATCTGTGCCTATATTTACTGGTGTAAAACAGGTCATGTGTCAAAAAAATGCAACATAGTCATTTGATAAACTATAGAATGATAAAGTAAATATCAGACTGAAATAGTACAGGAGTTGATTCGTTTCAAGTAAAAACTTGGGAAGACAGTGTTCCAGCATGTCCGTAGTCAAATGAATGAAACCAGTCAAAGAATTAAAGACTACAGCAATAGTGTTGTATGTATAAACACTTCATCTCATACACATATACAGATGAAGTTTACCACACCCTGTCATCAAATTTCCAAGTACTTGAGAAAGATTCAGGAATGTCAACAACACCAACAATAAAAGAAAGGAAGAATTTTTTTTTTTTAAATCAACATATTTAATCCTCTGAGTTGATGATGTCAACAAAGCCATTTGTAAAAACCATTTGTAAAAGTCATTAAGTAGGAAATATTTACTAATAGAGCAGTAAAACAAACCTGATGCTTTCAGTGAACTCTATGCTTTTACAAGCTTATTGTTCTACAATAATTTCAGTTCCATTACCTAATTACTAGTCTTTGAGTAGTTTATGAAAGGCAGGTCAACTTGGCAAAGTCCATCCTCTCTACAAGCCAGGGAGTCAGCGCCATCTCTGAGCCTATATCTACAAGATCAACATGACAAACTATGAAACGATTGTACAGTTGTCAACTCAGTTATCTTTTATGGGAGAAAATTGCTATTACTCTGAATATATTAGTCAGAGATAGAATGTAAATAGCTAATCTCTCACATATCTACTGTCAATTGCATTCCAGCTGTGACCATCCTGTCCCTTTCCCAAGTATAAGTGCATGCAGGATCATAGCATCCAGTGTATCTTTCTTTCCTAAGACAGTAGAGTGTAGAGTTATTTGGCTGTTATTGCCAGCAGGGTAAATGAACACCTAAGAGGCCTCATTAGTAACTCAATACTTTTAACTTACATAGAGGTTGAGTCAATTGACAAAAAGTAATTGACATATAACAATGAATTATAGACATTTATAGTTGAATAGCAGGAATATTTAACAACCAGCTAAGGTGTCTGTATCACTAGGGCAATGTCTATGTCTATGTCTAAATCATTCGATTTCCCAATTCAAAGTATACCTTAAGAGTTAGCAAATCTGGTGTGTAAAGAATGCCTTCATGCATCATACGGCCCTCGATATTTTCCATTAATAGGCATTCCTTTTGATCTCTTGTCAAAAAAATATTCACCGACTTTGTAGAGTTCTTTTATCCACCTTTAAAAATAATTTCCTCCAAATCTACTTCATTCCACTCCACCAGTGACTTCAAACAAAAAAGGACCAGCCCTGACAACGTTCTTTCCATTACACTCAAGTATTGCACTTCAGAGACTCCTCCTACACATACCAAATTCTTTAACTCTTACTCACTTCCCTGACATTTGGAAGCAAACCTTCATGTGTTTTTCTGTTCCAAAGTAAAGTAAACTTTCCCACTCAAGCTTCTATCATTCAACTCTTTAATGTAATGAAGACAACCATTAACAATGATACTCTCCAACACTTTGAATTTTTCTCTCCCTGGTGACCTCCAGCACTGCTTGCATAAAGTCAGATCCACTGGTGACCTAGTTTCTTATGTCACTTACCTTTAGTGAGGTTCAATAAAAGAAATATTGTTGCCCTAAACATCAGCAAAGCTTTCAGCCATGCTTGGCATGTGAATCTTTAATTAAACTTCCTCCCTATGGGTTCCACCCTTCTCTCAACTCTTGGATCGGTAACTCTATCTGATTGCACTATTGTAACATTTTTTTGACACTTTTGTTGACCAAGCATTTTCTGCTTCACTCTCAATCAACTCTAGCACGGTTTGGTTTTGTTTTCCACTTTCACTAAATCAATGAACTACTCGCCACCACATTCAACAACACTCACTCTTATGCAAATGACATAACCCTTCATGTCTCCATAACTTACCCCAACTATGCATCAATCATGAATAAAACCTGTATTAATTTCATAAACAGAGACCTTAATAGACTCATTCTGTGGAATTATGCTAACTTTTGTTTCCTTCAACAGCAAAAAGTCATACCTTACTCATAAAAAAAAAACAGCACTGTACACACCTCCACTCCACATTACCATCACTCAGCTGGGACCAACAAAAATACCTCGAATGCTAGACCCCATTATCACCAAGAATTTCTCCTCATGAAAGCACATCCTTAACAAGAAAAAAACTGATCCTTGTCTTTAGGATCAGAAAATATTTCAGCCTCCAACAGCTGCTAACTCTTTACAAGGTTCAAGTGACACCCACAATGGGGTACTGTTTCCATATATGGGATGGTGCTGCTGCTACTATACATCCAGACATCCTGCACTACGTCCAGAGGAGCTATCCAATTACTAATGAACATGCTTCAGCCTCTGTCCAACAAAAATGCATTTTCCTCTGACATTCTTTATCATCACTTTTGAATCGTCTCATACCGCAACTACTCAGGCACTTTCAACTCATTTGTCAGTCCACCTCTCATCGTGCTTAGTGTATCCAAACTTTACGGCCTTATATTAGCATTATGCTCTTTCCTTTTCCCTCTGGCCTTCAGGAATCCTTTCCTAGCTGATATCTTTCCTAAAAATATTGACCTGCAACAGTTTAAAAGAACATATATGACATCAAGCTCAGAGAGCCTAGAGGTCATGAGCAATTCATCTTACACTACTCTCAACAAGTAAAAACATAAAAGATAAAAGAAATTGTCAAAATATATGATTTTGTAATAATCATAGTGGGTAAAACGTCTAAATAATTGAAATGTGTGTGAAGTTAGTATATGTCTTACAGCTCAAACATTTAAAATCTATTATCTGGTTATGCAAGTTTAGTAAACCCAACATGTTACACTTAAAAGTCTCTGTTGCCACAAGAGGCAATTGAGATTTGTTGTTGGTATTAATTTTATCATTTTTTTTTAATAAAAAAAAATGTAAAATGAAGAATAGAAAGGTTTTGAACACAAATCAATGAGTGACCAAATAATGGGCACTGTAAAACATCTATGTTGATTCTTTCATGAACAAACACAGACTGACTAATGACATGAAACATTTCTCATACACAAACATATGAACATCATCATCATCACATCACAATCGTCATCATTTAAGGTCAGTTTTCCATGCTGGCATAAACATAAAAAAGTGTGCACACACACATCCATATGCACACACGTGTAAACATATATACACACATACATGCATATATGACATAAACATATGCATACACACAAACACAAAGATACATGGAAATGCACATACATACAGATATGCAAAAGCACACATACACACTAGCATCATGCACAAACGAATATAATACTGTAGTCAATCAGAATGAATCTTCTTGTCATATCAAGTGAGAACTACACTCATGAATGTTGATCGAAGAAGCTGATAGGCAAAGCATGAAATCCTTAGTTAACATGAACTCCACAATGTAGATTTATATCTCAACATATCTACCATCTATTTCTCACAATGAAAAAAAGGAGGGCTACAGGTATATTAATCAGGTTTGATGAGTTTTGTCTGCTCGTGAGGAATTGAACTTGGATACTACTACTACAACAACTATTACTACAGCTACTACTACTACCACAACTATTACTATCACTGCCACAACTACTACTACTACTACTACTACACACACACACACACATACATACACACACACACACACACACACAAACATTGCCCATATTAAATTGCTGCTTATTCAACATACACTCCACATACCCATAAACACATTCTTATACCAAAATAATAGTTATACAAGAGAACCCCCCCACTACATGACACACAACAGATTTCACAATATCACACATACAAATATACAGAGCCATTGTGAAAAGCTACCTGCTGCTGGGATGATTCCTGTCTCCCTCTGATATATAGTGTGTTTTAAACACAGCATATCCACAAGAGATGTTATCTCTGGATGAATATCACAGTAAATTGCCTTTCAATGATGTACATGCATTACATTTGATACAAACTTGGCCATTTTAATTTCTTTTGCATATAAGAGATACAGAAAATAAATGATGACTGATAGATATTCACACACACACAATAATGTGCCACATTAAATGTACTGGTGGTAGTGGCATATAAAAAGTAGCCAGTACACTCTGTAAAGTGGTTATTATTGGGAAGGGCATCCAGCTGTAGAAACCATGCCAGAACAGACAATGGAACTTGGTGCAGCCCTGGCGTAGCAGCTCTGGTTAAACTGTCCAACCCATGCCAGCATAGAAAATGGATGTTAAACAATGATGATGATGAAATATTTATATATATATATATATAT
>NC_068992.1:36174738-36179061 GCF_001194135.2 Octopus bimaculoides | reverse complement strand
TAACATCATCTCCTTCAAAATAGTTACCTTGAGCATCAACACACTGATCCCAGCATTCTTGCCACTTTTGGAATCCAGCCTGGAAGTTGTTTTCTGTAAGCAAGTCGAGGACCTTCTGCAATTTACTCTGCATCTCCACAGCAGTGTTAAAATGATGACCTTTGAGTTGCATTTTCATCTTGGGGAAGAGATGGAAGTCTGCAAGTGCTAAATCTAGTGAATACTGCAGGTGTGGAAGTGATACCATGTTGTTTTGGTGAGAAACTAATAAGTGAGGAGAGCTCAGTGAAGAATCCAATTCTTCGTGTGCCACAGATCCAGGTCCTTTCACTGAATGTCCTCCCTCAAATGCTTTTAAGCATTGCAGTAGAACTCTCGGTTGATAGTCTGGCCCTGGAGGACAAATTCTCGATACACAATACCACATTTCCGGGAGTGACACTCATGGCAGGTCTTCCAGATTGCCCATCATCTTTCAGAGATGTTCTGCTTTTGAAGTGCCCATGCCACTCAAAACATTGTGTACAACCCATTGCCTCATTTCTGTAAGCTTTCTGGAGCATGCTCATTGTCTCTGTAGCAGACTTCCCAAGTCTAACATAAAATTTCACATGATCACAAAAACACAAATTTAATGACTTGTGAAGTAAACACAGCAATGTCACTCGGCACACTGCCTCATGAAAGTCACTGCTAGCTCTCACTGCGCATGCAACCATGTGCTGCTACCTACTGGTGCACTACAGAACTGGGAACTTTTTGATACCACCTCGTGTGTATATACACAGGCATGACAGAAATAAATAGACACCCCCATAAAATAGTTTTATGTTTATTCAAGCTTGTAAAGGTTTGTATTTTTTATCAATTGACATTTTTATGATTCAGGTTCTATATGTGACTGTTTAATCATGCCTTGTACAAAAGAAGCCTTGGAACTGTCTGAATTTCTGAGAGGCTGTATCGTCGGTCATTCTGAAGGTGGACATAGTCAGTGTAAAATCGCAGAAAACCTTGAGATCCTGCTTTCTCCAGTTAATAGAGTGATTGTGCAATTCACCAGAGAGAGGAAGGAGACCATATCACCTTGCCCAGATCAACCAGGGCCCTCTGACAGGGCCCTTCTCTTTGTTAAGAGAAGTGTAGAGGATAAACCTAGTTGCAAGGCCTCTAACATAGCAGAACAAGTTGATGTTAGTCCCAGAAGAGCTATCAGGTATCTCCACAAACTTGGTTACTATGGCAGAGCAGCAAGAAGGAAGCCACTTCTTCAACCAACCAACATCAAGTGGAGAAAAGATTGGGCCGGTGAGATGGTGGAGAAGCTATTAGCATTTTGGGACACTGTCATATTCACTGATGAGTCCAGATTTGCTGTATTTCCTGACAGTGGTCAAGTGTGGGTTTGGAGACTCTGTGATCAAGAATTTGATGCGAAAATATTGCAGCCGACAATTCTGTAGTAGTCTGGGGAGCAATTTAGAGCAATGGTTGATAAGAGTTGGTGGAGTGGGAAGGAAACATAAACTCAGATAAATATGTATCCATATTGCAGAAAGGACTCCCAGTCTTCTCCAGGGGTGAAATGATTAAAGAAGACTATTTATTTATGGAAGATGGGGCTCTTTGTCACACAGCTAAAATAACTCAAAATTTGTTAGATGAGAATGGCATTAAAAAGCTTCCATGGCTAAGCCAGTCACCAGATATGAGCCCTATTGAATAGCTTTGGGACATAATGGACAGGTCACTTCATAAAAAGAATAAGAAACTATCTTCAAAGCCAGATCTTTTGAGAAATTTGGTAAGAAATTCCGCAAGAGAATATTCGTCATCTGATCAGTAACATGCCTAATAGGATCCTTGCATTGAAAAATGCAAAGGGCATGTCTATTGAATATTAAATATTCACATTATAACAATTAATAAATAATTTGAATGTATAATTTCAGATTTAAAAAATTTAATAATTATCAAGGTGTCTATTTACTTCTGCCATGTCTGTGTGTGCATGTGTGTATAGTCAGTTCAAATAAACAAATAATTGAAAGGACAGAAAAAAATGAAAGTGAGGATGTGCACAAGAAATATGTTAATTTGACACTAGGTGAAGGGAAACAGTTGTTAACATTTTGAACATAGCTCTTCGTTTGTAACAGTAAAGTCCAAAGGGAAAGAAGGAAATGCTATATATATATGAAGTAGAATGTTCTCTATGTGGCTTGTGTGTTTTCTCGTCTCTGTTTTGTTTGCAATGTCCTGTACCCAGATATGCACCTATACATACAGGTGGATATATACATACCTGTATGTATATATGCATATACTCATTTACTATTTGTTTTTATATATATATATATATATATATATATATATATATATACATACATACAGAGAGAGAGAGAGAGAGAGAAATAAGAGCATCAGGCTCAGAACACAACACATTACTCGAGTTCACTCATCTGTATAAATGAGTAGTGACATCACTGGTACCAAACTGTATTGGCCTTTGCCATTCCATTGTATAACATCAGTGGTGTGGAGAAGGGAGGCTGGTATGCATGGGTGACTGTTGGGCTTCCATAAACATCTTTGCAACTCAGAGGGTAACTTTCTAGGTGCAATCCCATGGTCATTCATGACTGAAAGGGGTCTTTATAGATATTATTGGCTCTAGGCATTACCTGATTGTATTTATATAAGATGATTTTTACACTATTTACATTTGACAGATATTTGTCCTCATCTTGTTTCTTGTTAACACAACGTTTCGGCTGATATACCCTCCAGCCTTCATCAGGTGTCTTGAGGAAATTTCGAACCGGGGTTCTCATTCCTAAAGTATTTTTCGATGTTATTATTATTATTATTATTATTATTATTATTATTCAGGTCACTGCCTGGAATCGAACTCGGAATCTTGGGGTTAGTAGTCTATGCTCTTAACCACAATGCCATATGCACACGGGCATATGGCATAGTGGTTAAGAGTGAATAATAATAATAATAATAATAATAATAATAATAATAATAACTAGCAGAGATACCCGGCCTTGCTCGGAATAAAAATTTTTATTGTTATACTTGTTTCATTCATGTGACTGTGGCCATGCTGGAGCACCGCCGTTGGTCAAAGAAATCAACCACAGGATTTATTCTTTGTAAGCCTAGTACTCATTCTGTCAGTGTCTTTTACCAAACCACCAAGTTACGGGAATGTAAACACAGCAACATCAGTTATCAAGCAATGGTGGCGGTACAAACACAAGACACAGGCACACACATACAAAAATATACACATATATACGACAGTCTTCTTTCAGTTTCCAACTACGAAATCCACTCACAAGGTTTTGGTTGGCCGGAGGCTATAATAAGCATATATATATATATATAGAGAGAGAGAGAGAGAGAGAGAGAGTAGCTGACATACCCGGTAATTCCTCGGAAAGTGGGCTTATCCCTTGGATCTGTCCTCATAATTGTTTTGCTAATCCAGTAACAACAATACTTAGTATGTAGCCCTTAAAACACTTTTTGTGTATTTATTGAGAATACCAAACTGTCTTACAAAGGATCTTGTTTTTAAGAATTCCCAGAAAATTATGAATACCCAAATTGTGAAGTCAGTTATGTAATAACATGAAATTAATTACCCTAAAGTAAGAATTCAAATAAAGTAGGCCCGAAAAGTGCATTAATACGTTCCCAGAGTATATAGATTTTAGGAGGAAATATTAATAAGGTCTGTATACTAAAATTGTGAAACATGTTACGTAATAACAGGCTAATCAGATATGAGATAATGACAATTCAAAGTAATTAACTGTGGAAAAGACTTTGTGTGTTCCTAGAGAATATTACCCCCTCAGCAGCATGAATAAGTCACTAACCAAAATAAGTGGATCTATTGTTTAGGAGAATACTATTTACTTGTTTAAGCGTTGTATTGGATAAATTAAGAAAATAACTAAAATAGTTCAAATACTAAGAAATAAGCATACTGAAAATGAATGGGTTATTTCCCTTGGTGGTTATTTCCAGGAGGGAATGGGTGATTTCCCTTAGAAGCTTAAAAATCATTACTCCCACCACTCACTCACGCCCAAATGTTATTCCTCCCACCGTTTACCTGAACATTTTTTTCAAATCAAGTTATACTTAAAACCTCCCCAGACACATAAGCAATGTGTGTGTGAAGTTTAAGAAAAATCAGTCGAGCTGTTTTGGCAAAAAACGAGGACATACCGATACACACACACACACACAGACATTTTCAGTTTTAATATGTAAGATAATAATAATAATAATAATAATAACATT
>NC_068992.1:36163036-36174728 GCF_001194135.2 Octopus bimaculoides | reverse complement strand
TTAGGAATGAGAACCCAGGTTCGAAATTTCCCCAAGACACCTGATGAAGGCTGGAGGGTATATCAGCCAAAACATTGTGTTAACAACAAACAAGATGAGGACAAATCTCCATCAAATGTAAATAACGTAAATAATGTACATAATTCCTCATCTCTTAAATATAGAACTGTAAGATGATCTTTGTTCTTCTGATGTCGTGCACTGTGCTGGTATGTATTATTTTACCTTCAAGTGTGGAGAGGACCTTTGCATTAATATTTAATCATTTATCTTTTACTTGTTTCAGTCATTCAACTGTGACCATGCTGGGCACCACTTTAAAGGGGTTTTAGTTGAGCAAATTGACCTTAGTACTTATTTTTTGAAGCCTAATAATTATTCTGTCAGTCTCTTTTGCTGCACCACTAAGTTATGGGGATATAAACAAACCAACACCATTTGTCAATTGGTGGGAGTGAGTGGACAAACACAAGCATAAATACACACACAGATATATATATAATATATATAGGAGTAAGGCGGCGAGCTGGCAGAATTGTTAGCACACCAGGTGAAATGCTTAGTGGTATTTCATTTGCCGCTATGTTCTGAGTTCAGATTCCACCGAGGTCGACTCTGTCTTTCAGCCTTTCAGGGTCAATTAAATAAGTACCAGTTACACATTGGGGTCGATATAATCAACTTAATCCGTTTGTCTGTCCTTGTTTGTCCCCTCTGTGTGTAGCCCCTTGTGGGCAGTAAAAAAATAAGAAATGTTAGCATGCTGGACGAAATGTTTAATGGTATTTCGTCTGTCTTTACGTTCTGAGTTCAAATTCCACTGAGGTCGACTTTGCCTTCCATCCTTTCGGGGTCGATAAATTAAGTACCAGTTGCATACTGGGATCGATTTAATCAACAGGCCCCCTCCCCCAAAATTTCAGGCCTTGTGCCTAGTGGTAAGAAGCTTGCTTCCCAACCACATGGTTTTAGGTTTAGTCCTACTAGAGCCTCAGGCTAACCAAAGCCTTGTAAATGGATTTGGTAGATGGAAACTGAAAGAAGTGTATGAGTGTGTGTATTGGCACGTGTTTGTATCTGTACCTCATCCCCATTTGACAATCAGTGTTGGTGTGTTTACATCCCTGTAACCTAGTGGTTCAGCAAATAGACCAATAGAATAAGCAACAGGCTTAAAAAATAAGTTCTGGGGTTGATTTGTTTGACTAAAATCCTTGAAGGCAGTGCTTCAGCATGGTTGCAGTTAAATCACTGAAACAAATAAAAGAATGCATGTATGTATGACAGGTTTCTTTTAATTTCTATGAACCAAGTCCACTTATAAGGCTTTGGTCAGCCTGGCACTATAGTAGAAGACACTTGCCCAAACGTTACACAGTTGACTGAACCTGGAACCATGTGGTTGAGAATCAAACTTCTTACTACATAGCCATGCCTCTGTACCTAGTGTATGAAAAGTGTTATTAAATTTTTTTATGCCTTGATGTAGGGTCTCTTTGGTCTGACAGAATTTCATGTTAAACAGCACCAGGCAGAACCAAAAGCTTATATGCATTTAGATAAATGAAGAAAAAATTCATGTAGATTTCATTTAGATTTTGAGATGGGCAAGCAAAATAAATTTTAGAAGTTTGCTATATAGTTTCTGCAGCAGTGTAGTAACAAATATGATCTGTTTACATTCAAACAAAACATTTTTTAAAATGTTATACTCATGTTTTCAACATAACATGCTTGAAAGGTGAACTTCCTTTCTCTTTACACCCACATATACATACGTATATTGTGTGTGTGTGTGCATGTGTGTGTGAGAGAGAGAGAGAGAGAGAGAGAGTGAGAGAGTGTGTGTATGTTTGTGTGTGTGTGTGTGTGTGTATGCTTGCGTGCGCATGTTTTCTTTTTCTTGCTAACACTTTTGTTTCTATTTTTCTCTTCCGAAGATTCACACCACCATATAGCATATTTCTGTGGCTGTCTGCAGCTTATTGCATACAACTCACACACACTTCCATAAATATAGCTTCTTATCATCCAGTGTTATTCATAAGACAAATATTTCACAAAAAAACAACTTTTTCTTGTTTAGTACTGTGCAGTTGTTGCTGTAAGAGATATATAAGTAGTAAACAATAGATATCTGTACCATGTTCATATCCAATGAAGACACCAAGTCTATAAACAAGCTTTGTTAGTTATATTTAGGATGGCACTAATGTATTATATGAGTTACAAATGGAAATAGTATGGTGGTGGTGGGAGGAGGAGGAGGAGGAGGAGGAAATAAAAAATCTAATTAGTAATCTCCTTCATGATAATGCTTCTTAACAGTGATGCTTGTTAATTAAGCATTGTTTTAAGTAGCTGATTGGTCTAAATAGTGATGATGTAGATATGTCTATTGTTAATAATTGTTGACAAGAGCTGTCAATTTGAGGATCTACGTTTGAGTTAAGTACCAAAAATATAACAACATTAGTCTTTCCTTAGATAGCTGTTCATAAAAAAACAACAATCAACTTGTCTTGGTTTTGAAGTAATGAACACAGAATGTTTCTCTCGCAAACAGAGCATGGGAAAACAATCGGACTGGCAAGTGTATGTGTTATCCTAATTTACTTTTGCTGGCCGTTAGTGGAATAACTGGGCCACTGTTGATAGGATGAGATATTGTAACACTGAGACTGGTGACAAATAAACTTTCCAAATGAGCTTACTTTAGATGGCTAATACTGACAGCTGCTTATTTATCACACATAACGAAGAAATATTTGAGGGCCCTGAAGAGCACTCTTGAAAGTTCAGTCAGTATAGGGTGTGAAAAGTAACTTCATAATTGCATTGCACCAATGTAAAGAATTGTAAATATTAACCCAAACATGAATATTACAGTCGATATTTAATGCAGTTGTGTACAACAAGCCATACCATCTACAATAAATAGTAAAGACTCCTTTCAGTCACGAATGACCATGGGATTGCACTTAGAAAGTTCCCTTCCTAGGCACAAACCTGGGCAAGGTTGTTCATGGAAGATCAGCAGTTGCCCATGCATACCAGCCTTCCCTCTCCATGCCACCAATGTTATCCAAGGGAAAGGCAAAAGCCGATACAGCATGGCACCAGTGACATCCCAACTCATTTCTACCGATGAGTGAACTGGAGCAATGTGAAATAAAGTGTCTTGCTCAAGAACATAACACACAGCCCTGTCCAGAAATCGAGCTCACAACCTCACAATCATAAACTTGACACTAACCTCTGAGACATGTGCCTTCACTACAATAAATAGTATATACAGCATAAGGTTTCAAGTTCATTATAAATAATTAAGAGAGAAAATATGAATGCTACAAATACATTCAATGCCATCAAGACAAAGCTGAACTTAGTGTTCTATAAGTTTGTTGTGTTATATATATATTTATTACTTCCATGACTTGCCAGGGGAAGTCAGGGTGGCTATAATTTCACATTCATTATACATTTTCTTTATAACAGATAATAAAAGCTTTCCTGTGTAATTTACTGGAGATAAATGCACACCTGAAATGCACACACTAGAAATAGAAATAATGTTTTGATTGTTTTTTTCTTTTTTTTTATTTCTTGAAGTAATCGCTATTTCATTGATTTTTTTGCTCTATAATTTCTGGTAGTCACCTTCATTCATATCATGCCAGAAAGTGTTTAACCAATACTATACTCTATATTTGTTCTACCATAAGACATGTCTCTCTCATTTGTTCAGTGCTATGAAGCAGAAGTTAAATTCTGTATTCATGAGTAAAAACAGAAAACATAACCCAACTCTCAACATTTTATTATAATTAATGACTTTGAGAAATGTAATATCACATGTTCTAATTTTCTCCAATAAAGATCGGTGAGAGAAATTTCTGTTGCTTTAGTGATACAAATGCCTCATTATATTGTTAATGAGAACTGTTTGTGACAGGCTATTTCACAAGTTATGATAGTAAAATCAGATCCATTTTTGTAACATGCTTATATTCAAGTTGTCTGTTTATAAAATAACCTTTAGTTGAATATTCTTAATGAAAGATCAATAGCAGTGTGTCAGTATTTTCTCATTTCTTATTAATTGAGCTGGTATAATAAGGGAAAAGATTAAGCGGTGTGTATAGTTATGTATTGAGGGTATGGAGTATTTTATAAAATTCTTTATATATAAGTAGCATTCAACCCCTATTATTGGCATTACATCTATATATATATAAAACAAAAGATGTCTGTGTGTGTTTGTGTAGTACATATGCATTTCTACAGTTTCTAACTGATTTTCACCAAACATTACATACATTACTTATGTGCAAGGATGGTCATGCACTATAAAGTGAGAAAAACAGTGTTTAACACAGGTTTTTCTCTAAAAACTTCTGCAGTTTTCAACCGATTCTCTCCCTTCTCTCTCTCTGTCTATTTCTCTCTTCTCTCTCTTTTTCCCATTCTCTGTTTCTCTTGCTTACACATTTTCTCTCTCGCCCTCTGTAATAGTTCCTCTCTTTTAGTCTGTCTGTTTCTTTCACTCTTTCTCTCTCTCTTTAACTTACTCACACACTTATTTCTGCCTACAAAGTGACTTTCATGTATTTCAGTTAGTCATGCATAAAAATCTCTGTTGTTACAGTTTTTGTACATTCTCCCTGAAAAATAATTTTGTTATTTTTAATTTTTGTTCACCCACTGTGTTTAATTTCAGTTTTGCCACGTCTGCCTAAAAATTGACTTCAGTGCATTTCAATTTTGTTGTGCGTAAATATCTTTGTCTTTACAGTATTTGTACATTCTCCTTACATTACTTTACTTATTTTTAATTTTTTGCACCCCATCTATTTAAATACACTATTTACAGTTCTCTCTCTATTGATAAGCGTCATGCATGCATACATATGATTGCTATGGGCCACATACAGCAGATAAGCCTTTATTACTAACCTATGAGATTTCAACCATGCCACTGAGTGGTCATGTATTAGAAAAAGCTACCCTAAAGCAGCTGAAGTTTTTACAATCAAACTATTTTCTTCTAGAGCTTTATACACTCAAACAGGGTTTGTAAGTTCTGTCTACAAATTGACTTCCTTGTATTCAAATTAGTCATGTATAAAAATCTCTGTTGTAGTTTTTGTACATTCTCCCTGAAAAATAATTTAGCTATTTTTCATTTTTATTCCCCCAGTGTGTTTAAATTCAGTTTTGCCACATATGCCTAAAAATTGATTTCAGTGTATTTCAATTTTGTTGTGCGTAATTATATTTGTCATTACGGTATTCGTATGCTCTCCCAACAAAGGATGTCTTTGTGGAATACGTATACATTTCTACAGTTTGCAATTGATTTTACCAAACTTTAGCCACACATTACTCAGGTGTCAAGAATGGTCATGCACTATAACATTTTGCCCAGAGCTCCCGCTGGAACCTCCAAGTCTCCCTCCCCATAGATTGAGACTGAAAGTTGGCACTCCAATAATGTTGCTGAGGAATTTGGATCTTCTGAGACTGTGCAACGGGACATGAGTGGTGGTGAAGAAGATGATGCCATGTGTTATTGAGGTGACCATTCTGTGAGGATGTGGATGGGGAGAGGACGCCTTCCAATCAAGGATCCCCATTATTCCGTCAGGAGCAGAAATTCCCTTTGCTTTCAGGCGGTTGCAATTTCCTGTCCATGCAAGTTTTGCAATGTCAATCAATTAATCGCAGGGGTAAACACTCTCTGTGGCAGGACTTCACCTGGAGGAGCCGTGTTTTTCACATGGGCAATTGTATGTTGGCTGCTTCAGAGTGGGGACTAAAAACAGTCTATTTGCATTTGCCCCACAAGGTAAAACAAAAAATATTGTCTACAGAGAGGTTCTGTAGACTTTCTATGTACCTACCTCCATGTGTCTTTCATACTACTTGCTCCAATAAATTCACAATTTGTGTAAATGCCAAAAAGAAGTGGGTACGAAGAAAGATTGGTCAAGATGTTGGACATCCTGGCAATTACCTTGGGAGAGTTTACACAGTTCATCTCAGTCAACAGGAGTGATTCCAGGATCTGAAAACCTTTGATGACAAGATATATGGAACATACCGGAAGGCCTGCTTCAAGCATGGGTTGCTAAAGATAGGGCACAGTGAGATGCAATGCTGGCAGGGGCCACAGCATTAAAATCCCAGTCTTAGGAGAGTTTACACAGTCCATCACAGTCAACAGGAGTGTTTCTACCTCAGTCTTTTACTGCATGAGATCAGAGGACCAATTTGTTTCCATGACATGAAAACCCTTGATGGCAAGGTATGTGGAACATATCAGGTGGCCTGCTTCAAACATGGGTTGCTAGAAGATGGGGCACAGTGTCATGCAATGCTCATAGAGGCCACTGCATCAAAGCCCCCCCCCCCAAGTCTCAGGGCATTGTTTGCAGTGATATTGCAAACATGCATGTTATGTGATCCCAGTTCTTTGTGGTTCAAACAACAGGGATCTGGAAAGGGAGAAGACATCTTCATACCGATGATTCCCCTTATTCTATCAGGAGCGGAAATCCACTTTACTTTCAGGCGGTTGCAATTTCTTGTTTGCGTAAGTTTTGCAATGTTGAGCAACAAATTGCAGGGGCAAATACTCAGTGGCAGGACTTCACCTGGGGGACTCACTAGCTGCGATGCCAAAGTTGGTAAGTTTGTACAGATTTGTATGTTTTTATCAGAAAATTGACTGTATTGTATGTTTTAGAGATTTTAAATTTCTTTTTTATATGTATTTTCATCAATTTCAAGTCATTATACACCCATATATCACAAATTTTCTTAGGAAAACTGGCATTTTTTCTCTATTTTGAGGTTGTGACATATTTCAAAAATATATTTTGTACTCTTTTGTGAATTTTGGTACCTTTTGGCACAGAATTCTATAAATCGTTCAAAAAAGCTTTGGCAGTGCAGATTGTTAGACTAGAAAATAAGCGTTCTTAGAATGACAAAGCATTCACACCCCAAGCAACACTGGCTACCTCTACTAGTTAGCCTATAAAATTAGGTTACATTTGAAAAGAATAAAGTTGCACTATAAGTACTTTAGATTGAAAACCCTTCTGTTGATACCACTATTTCTCAGTCAGCTGTGCGGCATATATTATATTTAAATATATATAATCATCATCAGCGTCATCGTTTAACATCCGCTTTCCATACTGGCATGAGCTACGGTTTGACTGCGGGCAGGCAAGCCAGAAGGCTGCACTAGCAAAGTTTCTACAGCTGGATGCCCTTCTTAACATCAACCACTCTGAGAATGTAGTGAGCGCTTTTTATGTGTCACTGGCACAAGGGCCAGTCAGGCGGTACTGGCATTGGCCACGCTTGAATGGTGCTTTTTATGTGCTACCAGCACGAGTGCCAGTCAGGCAGCACCAGCAACGACCACACTCAAATGGGGCTTTTTACATTCCACTGGCACAGGACCAGTCAGCTGGCTCTGGCATCGACCACGCTCGAATGGTGCTTCTTATGTGCCACTGGCATGGGACCAGTCAGGCCGCATTAGCATCAACCACAACAATGACTTCATTTGACACAACAGGTCTACACAAGCACAATTTATTGCCCAATGATTAAAGGGTACTCTCAGGAAGAGCTATTCTAAGAGCGCATTCTGCCACATCTTCGAAACGTCTAGTTTAGAATACAAGCAGCTGATGAAGGAAAAATTCCATAAGTTGCTCGTCTGTTTTCCTATGTGCTCGTTCTGTTGTCTGTAAACAAAGTCCGTTTTTGTGCTTTATGTTCCCGTTCATTTTTCTGACGTCCTGTACCTGGATAAGCATCTATATATACATGTAGATGTATATATAGATGCTCATCCATTCTCGCCACATGACCATACCAGTGCAATCGTCTCTCTTGCACACCACAACTGATGCTTCTTAGGTCCAACTTTTCTCTCAAGGTACTTACACTCTGTCGAGTATGCAAGCTGACATTACACATCTATTGGAGCATACTGGCTTCATTTTTTGTGAGCTTACACATGTCCTCAGCAGTCATGGCCCATGTTTCACTGTCACGTAGCATGGCTGTTCATACACATGCGTCATACAGTCTGCCTTTTACTCTGAGCGAGAGGCCCTTTGACACCAGTAGAGGTAAGTGCTCTCTGAACTTTGCCCAGACTATTCTTATTCTAGCAGCTACACTTTCAGCGCACCCTCCCCCGCTACTGACTTGGTCACCTAGGTAATGGAAGCTATCAACTACTTCTAGTTTTTCTCACTGGAATGTGGCTATTTTATTCTTTTACTTGTTTCAGTCATTTGACTGCAGCCATGCTGGAGCACCACCTTTTAGTCGAGCAAATCGACCCCAGGACTTATTCTTTGTAAGCGTAGTACTTATTCTATCGGTCTCTTTTTGCTGAACCACTATATTACATGATGTAAACACACCAGTATCGGATGTCAAGCGATGTTGGTGGGGGACATATATATATGTATAAACTATTTTAAGTTATTTTAAAACGTTTCAGCTGCAATGCTGCAGTCATGCTGGAGCACCACCGCTGACTGAGCTACACCATTATTTGGAACCTCCTTTGATATGTGGCATTTGGTCAGTGAGGGAATTTGATGCTGCTGCCCTCATCCATGTTTCCTGCCGGGAGGTAGGCTTGACTGGAACCCGTATCAGGAACAGATCCAGTTTTGTTTAAAGACACTTATACCCACACCATGCAGGTCTCTCAGGTATTTTGGAAGGATATTAAAGAGCTGTGGGCCCTTGAAGCCCAAGCTGTTGCAGTATCTGGACCTGTATTTTGATGGTGATGCTGGGATCTTTGGCACTATGCAGTGGTGCCCCGTTCTGCAGTTTAAGTAACTTTCAATGCTAAAGTTTGGTACAAGGCTTTCTAAGATTTTCAAGATGTATATCACTGCATATCTCTCCCCCCCCCCCTTTGTTCTAGGAAGAAGAGTTTTAATTCTTTAAGTCTTTTCCAGTAGCTGATATGTTGTATTGAGACAGTTTTCTTAGTATAGCTTCATTGGATCGCTTCGTGTTCCAGCATGGATTTTTTTTATTGTGTGGTTGGAAGCAATAGTCTAAGTAGCTGAAACATAAAATTTTTTTAAATTACAAATTTATGAAGAACCCAAATCAAAATATGGCCTGTCTTTCCACAAATACCTCTTAGAGAATTGGAAACGCTACTTGGATGATTGCCTCATCCTATGGTCCCACACACTCGACCAATTTCAATTATTTCAAAAACCTAATCAACAGTGTCAACAACCATATCCAATTTACAATGGAATATAGTCAAGACCAACTTCCTATTCTTGACATTCTTATTATAAAAAAAGGCACCAACATTGAACTGATATCCACTATAAACCAACTGATTCCAAACAATACCTTCTGTTCACCTCCAATCACCCAAAGCACACAAAGACAAACATCCCCTTCAACCTAGCGAGAAGAATCTGTACAATTGTCTCAAATTATAGAACACGAAATATAAGACTCCAAGAACTAAAGGTAATTCTTCTCGAAAGACATTACCCAGCATCATTAGTTGACAATGGAATAGAACGGGCCAAGACAATCGCTACCCAAGACTTACAAAAACCGAAATGTACTCACGGTACATTAAATAGTCTCCCATATCTCTCAAAACCCAATCCAAGAAATGCAGAAGCTTACACAATTATATACAAGAACATCCCACTACTGAATCAAGACCCACATCTAAAAAAAGCATGCGAAACCCATAAAATAATAAAAAGCAAAAGACAACGCAAATGCCTAAAAGACCTACTCATCAATGCAAAATTACCCAACACAAGTCCACCACTCACTGTCAAAAAATGTGGTCGTTCCAACTGCAGGACTTGCATCCACCTCATTGAAGGAACAATATACAAATTCCAGTCGGGACACACTTTTGTCGTAAAAAAATACTTCACCTGTGCATCAAAGAATTTACTTTATGCCATAAGATGTAAAGGGTGCCACAAAGATTACATAGGGCAAACGAGCCTTACCCTCAGAGAAACGATGATAGTCCACCACCAACAATTGAGAGATCCCACCACAAGACAGATACCACTTAGTGGTCGCTTAGATCTCTGTGCACAAAACAAGTCCCCCAAATTCCTAGTTTCCCCACTAGACCAATGCCCAGACAACACCACTGACCAAACACGAATAAATAGGGAAAATAATCTTATTCAAAAATACAGACCACAACTCAACATACTCTAACATACCTCACCCTAGGTACACACCCACAACAAACACAGAAACACATACAGATGTACAAAATCGCACACACACAAATACAATGCAAATCTCCCATGCAAACACACACACACAAACACAATATCACCACACTAGGGCACAAACCCACACACATTCCAAGAAAAAACTCATATATACACTTGCAATACGATTCTAGCAACCATAACCAACACACAAACACACATACACACATATGTAAATACGCACATGCACACACCTACCTGACAATCACAAATCACATTCACACACCCACATATACACAGATATACACACACAAACATGCAAATACAGCACAACCCACACACACATATACATGCACACATGTACACACACAAACACAAGCACCAAAAAAATCACACACTCAAAAAAAAAAACACATACACACAAGCATGCACATACACAATGACACACACCTGCCCGACAAATACAAGACACATAGACATACTCACACAAACACACCTACATGTATACACACACACACTGCACTAACAATACAAACAAAACAAATCAAATCACACACAAATAAAGCACACACACACACACACATGTGCACTAACACACCCAGAAAATTACATAAACCATACCCACATATATACACACGCACAAACACATGCTCAGTACCAACATGCACAGAACGTACACGCACACACCACCCAGATAAACCCAACACACAGAACCCCTGATAAATACAACACACACACCCACACCATACACACCCACACGCATACACACCCACACGCATACATACTCACATACACATGCATCCTCACACACACACACACCACCACCAGGAGAATTATAACAACACAAACATACACAGACAGACACACACACACACTCACATACATAGACACTCACATACACACACACTCACGTACACACATAACATCCCCATCAACACAAAACACACAAACATACACACACACAGATGCACACATACAAGCAAACACATTCACACACACAACACCCTGACAAGTTCTAATCACACACAAACGTACACACATATACACACACCATCCTACCAAATATAAAACACAAGCATATGTGTATGTACACACACACATAGAGACATGCACAGAGAGACACACACACTCACACCATTCTGACCTCTAAGACCAGTCCCAAAAACCACTGAACCATGATAGACTAGCCCAGAAACAAAAAAATCCTCTTGATTTCATATTGCTCTTCCTTCCCTCACCCCCAACCAACCTCCCACACTGTCCCTTAAAATAGCAAACATTTCTTAGCTACACACAAAACAAAATGCCAGAAAGACAGGTCAGTTATTCCTCTACAATTTTTTGTAAATTCTTAAATATATCTCCTGTGTATATATATATATATATATATATATATATAATTTTAAATCTCTGAACGAGGT
>NC_068992.1:36159883-36160840 GCF_001194135.2 Octopus bimaculoides | reverse complement strand
ATATATATATATATATATATATATATGTGTGTGTGTGTGTGTGTGTGATTTTTTTACTGGGGATACTGTGTTTGTTTGTGTGTGTGTGTATATATGTATGTGTGGGTTTCTGTGGGAGATATGCATTGTTGTATTTGTGTGTTAATACGTCTGTGTGTGTTTGTTGTAGATGTGTACCTGGGGGTATGTTAGAGTATGTTCAGTTGTTGTCTGTATTTTTGAATAAGTGTATTTTCTTTATTTATTCATGTTTGGTCAGTGGTGTTATCTGGGCATTGGTATAGTGGGAAAACTAGGAATTTGGGGAATTGTTTTGTGCACAGAGACCTAAGTGGCCACTAATTGGTATCTGTCTTGTGGTGGGGTCCCTCAATTGTTGGCAGTGGACTGTCATCCTATTTCTACCTAAATGGACTCCAGGAGGATAAAACAGTTAATCAAGCTCCTGACATTATCCCAAGATTACAAAAACTAATCAAATCTAGAGGGACAACAATACTCCAAAAGCAAGCACATACTGTTACTCAATTAAAAACACACTTAACAACATCTGGATTAAAAATCTCACAGCATGCAAGTTTTCATTCTGGAACTTCATAAAAAATAGTAACAAAGCAGACCTTTATGAAAAGTGGCTCAACTCCACCCCAGTCACCCTTCCCAAAATCTCCAAATAAAACCCATCCGAAATGAACTAGAAAAATTCAAAACAGAAACAGAATTGTTACAGCTAAGAGCCAATTCCAGCGAAGAAAAATTCAAGGCCCTTGACAACGAAATGCAAATTGAAATTTCTAACTGCTGTGAAGGTCACATCAATTAGGGATTTGGGTTGTCTCTTGCTTTTATTATTTTATGGATTTCAAGTGTTTATTTTAGATGTAAGTTTGACTCAGTAGTGGGACATAAGTACATATATGTGTGTGTGTGTGTGTGTGTGTGTGTGTGTGTGTGTGT
>NC_068992.1:36156152-36157447 GCF_001194135.2 Octopus bimaculoides | reverse complement strand
CAATGGTTTATCAAGATTTAAAATATACTCTAATTAAGTTTAATAAATTACGAAAATATAGATAAATAATTGGAATCGTAAGTAGTTTTAATCTTCTAACATTTGAGGGAAAAACTAATGTGATTTATTAGAATTATTTTAAGTATTTACTTATTACGGGTACATATGATAGCGTTTAATAAAAATCTTTATTTTTATTTTTATTTAAATGCAGAATATGTATGTTTTTGCCAATGTTTGCATTTGTAAGAATGTTCAATGGCATTATTAACTAGACAATTCCTTGAAAATAAAATAAAAAGAAATTCTGTTACACATAAATCACAGAATTTTCCACCCTTTTCATATGGCTTAGAAATAGAAAGAATAAGCCAGTCTAGTTTACATATATATATACATATATATATATATACACATATAAAAATATATATACATACATATGTATGTATATATATATCTGTAAAAATATGTGATACTTATTTGGTAGCCATGATACAACTCCGAGTTTCGGATGCCGGGGTAGGAACCCACGCCAACATCTCTTCAGTTATCCGGCCATTGAAAATTCCTGTGAAAAATGACCGTTAAACAAAGGGAAATTACTGCGTGGTGACCATCAATTGGGCAAAAGAGCTACAGACCGCTAAGTAAGGGGAGGGAGTAAGGGAGTAGAGAAGTCTATAGGTTCGCGTAAGAGCACCAATCCGTACATTCGCCTATATTTATATACTAAAAACACCCTCGCTTTAAACACACACATGCTCACCCACATATTCGCCAAAAACTATACATGTATGTAAACACACATGTGCTCACCCACACACTTGCCAAAGACTATACATATTTTCGCATGCACGCACATATATCTATATACGCACGTACCCGCACACACAGACATAACTTAAAAATCAGTTTCAGCTCAACTGCTATTCTACTATTATTCTTCAAGAACAATCACACACAGACAGATAGACATATATATTTTTTATCTGTTTGAATCATTAGACTGCAACCATGCTGGGGTACTGCCTTAAATTTTTAGTTAAATGAATCGACCCCAGTACTTATTTCTTATTCTACTGTTCATTTTTGCTGAACCGCTAAGTTATGGGGATGTAAATACACGAACACCGATTTCAAGTGGTGATGGGGGGACAAACACAGACACACATATAGATATGTATATATATATATATATATATATCATCATCATCATCATCATCATCGTTTAACGTCCGCTTTCCATGCTAGCATGGGTTGGACGATTTGACTGAGGACTGGTGAAACAGGATGGC
>NC_068992.1:36151571-36155715 GCF_001194135.2 Octopus bimaculoides | reverse complement strand
TCCCTCAACTGTTAGGGTGTGGCACTTTTTCACGCAGCTATCCTCATCCATTCTCACCACATGTCCATACCAGCGCAATCGTCTCTCTTGCACACCACAACTGATGCTTCTAATGTTCAGCTTTTCTCTCAAGATACTTACACTCTGACGGGTATTCACATTGACATTACACATCCAACGGAGCATACTGGCTTCATTCCTTGCGAGCTTACGTATGTCCTCAGCAGTTACAGCCCATGTTTCACTGCCATGTAGCATGGCTGTTCGTACGCATGCGTCATACAGTCTGCCTTTTACTCTGAGTGAGAGTCCCTTTGTCGCCAGCAGGGGTAACGACAGTCTTCTTTCAGTTTCCGTCTCCCAAATCCACTCACAAGGCTTTAGTTAGCCCAAAGCTATAGTAGAAGACACTTGCCCAAGGTGCCATGCAGTGGGACTGAGCCCAGAACCACATGGTTGGGAAGCAAGCTTCTTACCACACAGCCACTCTTGTGCCTATACATATATATAATCAAAATATACAGTATTGTAGATCCATTTCAGCTAACCTTATCAATTGGTTTTACATTTGATATTAAACAACAGAGTGGTTAAGTAATACCATGTGCTTTGGAGAGATGTCAAGTGTGGGAAAAATGCGATGTCATATTTATTTCATACCTACCATGGTGAAGTGCAGCTTACGTTCTGAGTTGAAAGCTGAGGTCGACTTTGCCCTTCATCCTTTTGGGGTTAATAGATTAAGTACCAGTTGTGTACTGAGGTCAATCCAATTGACTGGTCCCTTCATCAAAAATTTTGAGCCTTGTGCCAAGAGAAGAAAAGGATATTTTCATATGCTATTGTTCTACAGTTATGTACTCACTACAAACATCACATGCATACTTTTTCCATTCTTTAAATGAAAATTTTGCTCTGTATAGTGGCTCATGTTGGACACACAGCACAATGCTCAAAACTGACAATACAAGCTTCAGTATAGCTGACTCACATCTGCGGTTTTGTTTTTGCTGTTGTCACAATCACTCTTTTACCATGCTTATACACACATGCTCCTTGCACTATTATTCTGCTATTTGTGGTTCTATATGCCTGTTTTCACATGAACAGCTTTTTCTTGGGACCTACATTCATTATAGTATTCTCACTTTCACTTTCTATCTGTTAGTTTAGACAACACTTCCCCGTACATGTATACATTCTAATTGATACCTATGTCTCCAGTGGTTATTTCCAGCTCTCACTTCTAACACCATTCTATTGGATGCTGCACTGGCAACATTTTGTACTTCTCCATTTACTGGAGACTGGTCATGTCTCATATTAGCTAAGGAGTTCACTAAATCACAACTCAGTTTGCTTTGACCAGAATTGTTAATACCACCTGCCATATTCTTTTGCACTTTCTGCACAGTTCTCTTTTAGCTATAAATAATCATTTCTCAGTACAACCATACTGTAGTTGTGCATAACAGAATTACTTGGCTCAGTGCATTTGCCTTGCTTCTTGCACTCTTTATCTCTACATACTTGCTTTAACCACAGCAACCATATGCAGCTACATCATCAGATTCATTTGGCCTCTGCATTTTCTTCGACGGTGCCATAGCATACTCACCACAAATGCTATGTTGTTACTAACATTATATATAGCCATTTCTGGTTTCTTGCTTTCATTTGTTTCTCCCTACAACTAACACACTGTAAATGGATTCTTGTAAAAGACTGTTTCCTGGATTTGATCCCACAGTATTCTTGTTTCAAATCGTATTAATGCTTCTTCAATATTATATTTGACACAGCTAGCCACAAATACTATGCAATTGATTAAATATGCATGCAGACATATTGCAGCCAAACATTTCCACTGGTGGATGAGTGACATCAATCAAAAAGAACTTTCTTAGATTAGAAAAAAAAAATTGACAGTACTTTGCATGACTTTAAAATCCTAGAAGTTTTGATTTTCACCAGGGTCATCTTGTTTGCTACCCAACTGTTACTTTGGTTAGTGATGTACAAAATGAGATCTCATCTTTCACAGCTATTTCTGTATCTCATCTACATTTACTGACCAAATTTTCATTAGTGGCAACAACAAACATTGTGCAGTTATTTCTAACAATAAAATATTCTTATCCTGCTAGTATCTTAGTTGCTTGATTGACATACAAGACACACATAACCATTCTTTGTGACATCTAAATTTTGCTGAATACTTTATTGAGCCATTGCTCTCAATATTTTTCTGTGTAATTCCCATCAGAACAAAAAATAAACATTGATATTTATAACAAATCACATCTCTCTTTACCTTCAACAGTTCCTTTGCTTGCTTTTCATTCTACCTCTGAGCACCTTTCTGTGTAATTACTTTAATCTTCATTAAAGTCTCATTTGAGTATGGAACTGACATATTTGTGGTCATCAGACATGCCTCATCACCAAATGATGACCAAATTAAAAATGTCTTATATGATCACTTAATGGTGTAATTTTATGAGATGTTAGCAGCAAATGGAAAACCATTTCAGTGGAATGGATAAAACAGATGAGAAGGCTAAATAGAAAATTTCTGAAATAGATAGACGTTTTACTTTCATTAAAAACAAGACTGCAGGATGGGCTGGCATCAGTAGGTGTTTGGGAAAATTCAGAGTGTGATAACAAAATGTTTTCCTATCCATGCAGCAGATCAGGGGTGGGAGAAACTTTTTAGTGCAGCAGCCAAAAATTTCCAAAGGAAAAGGTCTGAGGGCGGATTACAAGTTCTGACTTTTGTACCTGTGTACATCTTGTATATAGCAATGTATATTTCGATATACAATAATAAAGATAAGTTTAACACATTAAATTAACATGTAACATCTTCATTAATGCTGCCACTGTATTCAGGATGTTTATATTACATATTACTTTTTCAAAATGTATCTATCCTAATGTTGGAGAAATCTTAACAATCAAGCACAGACCAAATTTAATTTTGAAAAATTACATTAATATTTAAATAACATTGTAAGTAAATGACATATTTAAATGAATTTATCCTAGTGATAATTTTATCAAAGCTAATTAACCTTAACTTCAAAATTTGGTTTTGTTTAATGCGAAGGATGAAACCTTTTTCATTTTTTAAAATTTTTTTTTATGCTTTCTTTGAAAGTTTAGGAATATCACATGCCTTTGAAGAAACTGTTATTCTTAGTTCATTACTCAAGTTTTCATCTGTACGTCTGGTATGAAGATGATTTTTGCATAATTCAATTTGGAAAAAAACTACTCACATTGATATGGTATTTTTATGAAAAACAGGGAATTTCTTGGGATTGATGGACTTTTAGAAGTCCAATAAAGACAGATTATTATATTTCGATTTTAAGTTATCCTACTGCAAATCAATAAATTTTATTTGTAAGGAATTTGGAGCCTCCTCAGGACACATACCAAAAAGTGTTTCAAAAACACATAGTTTGATTTTATCTTGTATTCCTTCAAATTTACTTCTAAATTTCTTCAAGAGACTTTCACACTCGTCAGAATATTCCTTTGTTGACTCGGGATTTTGTTTGCTCAATTTCGGAAAGGGTGTGAAGTACTTTCTTTTCAATTGTGTGACAAATAAATGAAGCATTGATTCAGAGCTTTTGATATGAGAAAGCAAACTGGTTGTTAGCTGAATAGAACCTTGTAGTTTCAAGTTCAAATTATTTAAATGACTAGTTATCTATACTATATATAAAACATAGATGTGTGTGTAATCACTTTTCACGTGAAAGACTTCACCAAATGCTTCCATACTTGTGATGCATGAATAATTTGACCTCGGATGTTAGGCTCTTCATTTGATTTTTTTAATTAAAAATAAATAATATTGCTTTATATTTAAGATACACTTCTTTAAAAAGGTTCCTCAATGTCAACTTCCGGTATTGACGTAACAACGGCAAAAAGCTTCACTCTCTATTTTGTGTGTGAGTGTGTGTGTGAGTGTGTATGAGAGAGAGAGAGTAAATACTACATACACACCGCTCTCTCACTCTGTCTCACACACATACACATGCACACACACACCCCTTGACTCACTCACACTCTGTCTCTTACAAACACACACATACATAAATGTATACAAACATATTTACAAAGA
>NC_068992.1:36145200-36148729 GCF_001194135.2 Octopus bimaculoides | reverse complement strand
ATACAGTAAATCAAAATCCTTTAAGGCTGAGTTGACCATTTGAAATAAATCTTCACCTCTAGTTGCTACATGCATTGATTTCAAAGCAAGAAATTCTTTCCGAATGTTGAATTTTGCAGTTATTCCATGTATAAATATTGCCATCTGAGCAGCATCAATAGCTAATGAATACAATATGAATTCTGCTGAATCAGATTTTAGAGAGTTTTGAATGTCATCAGCAATAGCTTTAGTATGATCAGAACAGTTCTTCTTGATAAGCTAATATTTCCAAACAAGCTAAGTTTTTCTGTATATATATATATATATATATTATCAAACAGCAATAAGGATACATTCTTTCATGAATTCACCACCACTATGTGCTTTGAGTATTTTAGCAATATTTTTGCATGCCGCATAACTAGCTTGAGTTACTGAGTCACTTTCAAGAATCGGCCTTTTAAAATAGGCTTGGCAGATTTTCTTTCAATGAGGCTATCTTGTCTAAATGTTCAGATTCTTTCAAATTTTCATAGGTCTTACACTTACTCACAAAAATGCCTCTCAATATTATATTTTTTATGAACGGCTACTTGTTCATTGAAAATAAGACAACTGCACTTGTTATCTATTTTAATAAAAAAATAAAGCTCAGTCCAATTTTCATCAAACTTCTTTATATTCACCAGCACTCCTCTTTTTACAATTTTTATAACCTGCTTGCCATGTTGATAAGGGTATTGAAAGCCACGTTTATTGACTGAAACAAGTAAATAAGTAAATAAGAAAGTTATAAACCGATTAAATTTATATTTACACTTTTACTCTTTTACTTGTTTCAGTCATTTGACTGCGGCCATGCTGGAGCACCGCCTTTAGTTGAGCAAATCGACCCAGGACTTATTCTTTGGATGCCTAGTACTTATTCTATCGGTCTCTTTTGCCGAACTGCTAAGTTACGGGGACCTAAACACACCACCATCGGTTGTCAAGCGATGTTGGGGGGACAAACACAGACACTCAAACACACATACATATATATATATATATATATATATATATATACATATATACAACAGGCTTCTTTCAGTTTCCATCTACCAAATCCACTCACAAGGCTTTGGTCGGCCCGAGGCTATAGTAGAAGACACTTACTCAGGGTGCCACGCAGTGGGACTGAACCCGGAACCATGTGGTTGGTAAGCAAGCTACTTACCACACAGCCACTCCTGCGCCTATATTATCACTTTCAGAATTTTTGCTATTACCACTGCCTGGGAAAAATAAAAGCCAACTGGCTCCCAGTCTAATGCATCCATTCAGTGTTGTAGAAACAGTAAAAAATTAAAATTTGCAAAAAATTAGGATATTGTTAGGTTCTGCAAGGTTTAACTTGATTTTTCTCTCCCTTGTTCACACAGGTGTTGACAAGTGAGTGGGTAGGGAAGGGTGATAACTGATAAGCCAATGGCAGATGAAAGTAACTTCTGTTGACCTTTTTTACACTGACTGATAGCAAAAATGCAACACCCCTTTCAGAAAAAGTTATCTTTCACTGCTTTAGTTAGTAATATTCTCTTATAATCCTGTTCACAAAGCACCTAATTAGTAGTTTCTGTTTTGATGAAGCTTTACTAAGTTGTTTTTGATTTTTAATAGATTTTAGAATATTTTTTGCTTATCGATTGACAGAAAGAGGGTGAATGCTGATATCAGTGTTTTTTTTTTTTTTTTTGTGAAAAATGAAATAGGGAGGGAAATTTTAATACTTGGGGTTCTTGGATATGAATAATTTTTACACAGAATTTTCAACAATCCTTCAGCTTTTGTTTCATATAACAATTATTTCCATACATGCAATATATTTTTAGCTTTCTCAGCTAAAGTGTAGTTGGGTCTCAAGGGGGTGGTACAAATCTAGCAATATGTGTTTTATAGTGAAAACAAAATTTCCATTCAAATGGCAATCACCAGACAATTTCTGTTTGAGTCTGACCATTTTAAGTCATAATGGAAACCCAACCTATGTCACAAATAGGCATATGAGTATATATAAATGTGAGTATATTAGCCTGCGAACACAATAGAATGGGCTCACGGACAGGGGTTCCCCACCCCTGCTGTAGATTGAACATCAGAGCAACTCATACAAAAGGACATTTTGTCAGGAAGTCAGATTGTGACTGATGAGTAGATTGTGTATGGGATGAGAAGTCGACTTGGAAGGCAGGAATAAGTATATCCACAATGGAAAAAAATGTGTTGACTGTATATAACATGAAATGAATTAAGTCTCTTTGGAGAAAAGAAAAAGCTTAAACGTTAGTGGAATGATTGGAAGAGTAGGAAAATCAATGTGCAAACAAAAATTTAGAAGTGTTTTTATCCCTTTTGATAAGTGAGGCAGAAAAATATCTTTGTGATTTTCTTCAGTCTGGAGCTTCTTTATTTCCAGGGCCCTATGAAAGTGAAAGTAATTTACCTTGGAAGTTATCGCAGTAAAAAATGAGTTCACCTTTGCAAAAAAATGTTTTAAAGAAGAAACATGAAAGCCTTTGGGATTTTTGAAGGACAAATGATAAATAGATCTTGTATCTTTATTGGGTAAATGTGGGGAATCATGGTGCAATTCTAGAAAATGGTGTATGTAGGGAAAAATCATGATTTATGTGAAGTAACAAAGTTGTCACAAAATATAGTTCAAATTTTCTTTTTTAGTTCAGAAAGGAAACATACTCTGATTTAAAAGCATGTTTATTATAATGCTAACATACAAAACATTTGGGTAACTAAGAAACAATTAAATGATGTGCTAGAAAATGCAAGCAGAAAGAAAATGTAAAAGATATGAGTCGAAGCGACAGTTAACCCCACGATGTTGGACCTCACAAAGAGATAACAAAGAAAGGTAAAAAATGGTAAGAAGCTGCATGGCAAACACCTGTTCAATTTATGTAAGCATAGAAAAGCAGTTGGAAACATCATCATCATCATTTAACATCCGTTGTCCATGCTGGCATGGGTTGGATGGTTTGACCAGGGCTGGCAAGCTGGAAGGTTGCACCAGACTCCAGTATGATTTGGCTTGGTTTCCTAACATCAACCACTCTGAGAGTGTAATGAGTGCTTTTGCGTACCACTGACATAGGTGCCATTTGCATGACACCGGTATCTGCCATGACTGCGATTTTGCTCGGCTTGGTGGGTCTTCTTCTCAAGCACAACATAATGCCAAAGGTCTCAGTCATTGCCTCCATGAGGGCCAGCACTCAAAAAGAACTCAGCCATTTTGCCTCCGTGGGGCCCAATGCTCAAAAGGTGCTTTTTACATGCCAGTTATGTGACACCAGCATCAGCCATGACTACAATTTCACTTGGCTTGACGAGTCTTCTCAAGCATAGCAGATCGCCAAAGGTCTTGGTCACTAGTCATTGCCTCAGGGAGCCCCAAAGTTCAAAGATCATGTTTCACCATCTCGTCCCATGTCTTCCTGGGTCTACCTCTACCACAGTTATATACATATATATATATATATATATATATATA
>NC_068992.1:36144032-36145183 GCF_001194135.2 Octopus bimaculoides | reverse complement strand
TGTGTATGTATGTATGTATGTATGTATAAGAAGGGATGACCGCTAAGTGGACATCCGTTTAGCTAGAAATAGATCACCTACGATCAAACCACAAAGAAAAGAATGTTCTCTAGAGAAATTCAGCACACACCAGAACGTAAACGGGCAAGACAAATGAAAATATACAAAATAAAGAATTAGGCACAGACCGGTTTCGCCATTAATACAAATTTACTTACGTAACAAGTCCGTGGATCTTCAGTATGACTGTTCTAATTCAATATAATTTGCAGAACTATACACGAGTTGTCCACATAAAATTAGACTTGTGTACAGTTAAGTGTACACATGTCTAATTTAACTGTACACATGTCTAAATTAACTGTACACATGTCAATACTTCTGCAAATTATATTGAATTAGAACGGTCGTACTGAAGAGCCACGGACGTGTTACATAAATAAATTTGCATTAATGGTGAAACTGGTCTGCGACTAACTCTTTATTTTGTATATTTTCATTTGTCTTGCCCATTTACGTTCTGGTGTGTGCTGAATTTCTCAAGAGAACATCCTTTTCTTTGTGGTTTGATCATAGGTGAACTATTTCTAGCATAACGGATGTCCACTTAGTGGTCATCCCTTCTTATATGTATGTAATAAAATTTTTCTGAATTTTCAGACTTTTCTTTATGCTAGGCCACTGGTTTCAAATTGATGTCAATTAAATTAATATTCAATTTATCACCCTTATTATTTCATCTCTCAATATAAAAATTAGAATGTGTGTGTGTCTGTGTGTATGAATCCCTAAAACTAGAGAATTATACAACTAATTTCATTCAAATTTTACACATGCCTTACTTAGGGTCCCGGTTGTTTTAGTCAAAAAAGATGTTTAACTTCTTGCATAGCTCGAGCCCACAACAACATCATATCTCCCCCACTATTTAATTATTACGTGTCAAAAGTGAAACAAAAACACTCATGTCAGATATTTTCACTTTAACACTGAAACTATTCCACTATTTCAGTATTACATGTCGAAAGTGAAACAATAACATGTCACTACTGTAAATTCGAATACTTTCACTTTAATACTTTCAATTTCATACTGAAACTATTAAAGTGAAACTATACTCTCACATATATACAGGCATACTATAAGACCCA
>NC_068992.1:36140443-36144022 GCF_001194135.2 Octopus bimaculoides | reverse complement strand
TATACTCTCACATATATACAGGCATACTATAAGACCCAAGTTAAAAACATTCCCAACAATTCAACTTCTCTGGTTGACATTAACACATCCAGCTCCAATAGGGGCCTTCATTACCACATTTTAGAGCTCCATGACTGAAATTTTGGAATATGTGCATAAAGATCAATAGTATGGGATACATGTCTCATGATTAGAATTTTTTAGGGTGTGTAAAGAGGGAAAGAACCCTCATGTGCAATTTTGATGAAATTCGAATCATATGTATTCCAGCTCCTTACAGAAAATATAACAGAAAAGTCTCATTCTTCAATTGCATGTAACACGGGCAACGCTGGGTATCTCTGCTAGTGTGTGTATATACACACACACACACACACACACACACACACACACACACACACATACATATGTAAATACAAACACACACACACACACACATACATATGTAAATACAAACACACACACACAGAGTACAATTAAGCTTGACATGGCCTGCACCAAAAATGGGCAAAACATACCTGTTATCTACCTACCTGCATAGCTACACATACACACGCACACACACAATCATTTTGAATGGATAGGACAAAATTTTGTTGAGGCAGAATTCTATAGCTGGATGCCCTTCCTTGTCATCGACCCTCATGTTTCCAAACAAGGTAATATTTCCACATGCTCAGATATGTTAATGCAGAATATTGGAAATGAGTGTTACTGCTTGTATGCCAGTGACACTCATTTACAGTTATCACATAAT
Organism: Octopus bimaculoides; assembly: GCF_001194135.2. Taxonomy (NCBI): domain Eukaryota; kingdom Metazoa; phylum Mollusca; class Cephalopoda; order Octopoda; family Octopodidae; genus Octopus; species Octopus bimaculoides. Next base: position 36,143,265 of record NC_068992.1, on the reverse strand, counting down.
GTCAAGACAAGGAGACATAAATATACACACATGCATACATACATATATGAAGGGCTTCTTTCAGCTTGCATCCAAATCAACTTACAAGTTTTTGGGGTGTAGTGATATCGATCTATTTGTGTGTGTGTGTGTGTGTGCGTGCGCGCACGTTTTGGTTCTCTGATGAGAAGAAAATTCAACACAACTAACAGAGGGTTGTATGCAGATCCTTATGTCCCCAGATTGATTTACACTAAATTTACAGCAACTGTGATGATTTTAGGTGTGGTGAGTAATGATAGTCTTCTCATGCCACCTCAAATCTTTCCACAGGGTCTTAGAAATAATGTTAGACAATAAACTTATGGCCTCCAAACTCTCAAGATTTTAAAATACCATGGATTACTATGTTTGGAACATTGTTCAAAGGGAGACTAAACAACATCCGTATGATACCATAGCTTCACTGAAAGGCGCCATTATCTAGATACTCTCCAAAATGAATAAGAACCATTTAGTGCAGGTATGTCAATGATTCTGGTTCTGCATTGAAGTAGTCACTATAACTGAAGGCGGATTCATTGAATAATGTTATAAGAAAGCTTATCAAGAATATGTGCACAAATTTCTATTAAAAAACACTCAGTAGAACTCAGTAGATTAGAGTTGTTTTTATTAAATTACCAAATGTATCCTCAAGAACCTCCCTATGTACATACACATACACACATAATGCATATGCATAGATATACATACATGTCTGTATGTGTGCTTGTACATGTGTGTATATGTATGGATTGATAGATGTATGTATGCATGTTTGGGTATGTTTGTATGTGCAAATAAATAGAACCACAAAACTTAAGAGACAACCCCTAAAAGCAGAAAAAATGGGGAGAGAGAAACAATATCATGTACTAAGAATAGAAGATAGAAGTCAGGTGTATTTAGTTTCACAAGGAATGGAAAGTAAGATGCTTACAAATATTCTGCAATCTAAGGATCAGAGGAAAAAGGTGTTCCTCGGTATAAAGCAGTTTTTCAGTTTGAATTACGATGTTGCTGATGAAAGGTGTGTATATAATACAAGTGGTGAGAGAGGAACTACCCGAGTAAACCCAACAGAGAGACTAGCAACTAAAATAAAAAATATGCAATCAAAACAGTCATTAAGAATATGAAGGCAAAAAAAATAGCAACCAGACTGTCAGGAATAGACACTGAGATGTTGAAAGTATCAAGTGTATTAAAAGATATTAAAGTAATTGTGTAGCACAGGAAGGGGCAATTTCCAGCATTGTAGTGTCAAAAGGATTACTCTACAAAGACAAAAAGATGCTCAAGAAACACATTGTAACAGGGGTAAAGAAAATTAGCTTATATGAGATGAGGTTTGGATTTGCAACAGCTTTAGATACTGCTTTGTTCTCTTCCCATTGAATAACAATAGAGGTTGTTAGTAAAATCTAGCCACAACATCAGCATTCACTATCCTAGAGAAGCCATTTGTTTGTCTCTCAGAAAACTAGGTGTAGATGAATGGCTTGTGAAAGTTGTGCACGATAATTAACCAGTTTAGCATGCAGGTAGGTGAGCATCAAAACTCAGTTTTCAAATCCATCCTATTATAATTTTCCAGGTAATAAACAGAGAAGTTACAAATCTATTGTCTCTGGGAATTCCTATCTGACAATGACTTAGTTCTCTATTGAAGATTTACAGAAGATTTTCAACCATTGAAGCAAAACCAAGAATTGAGAGGGCTCAAAGTAAATCTACTGAAGATAAAATTTTTTAGCAGGAAAATAGACAGGACTCTTTTGCCATCTGGAAAGAGGCCATATTCAATTTTTAGAAAAAGAACAGTTAGAAATTCCATTAGAACCCATTTGTAGACTAAGGGTATGCAACAGGCAAATTGGCAGAGAAAAGAATTTGATATGTAGCAGATGCACAAGAGCAGTTAGCAGTAAGAGCACTGATGAAATAAATTCTTTCAAATGCTTGGATGCTTCCATGAAAATAATAGATAACTTCTCTAACTTAGGTGACCTCTAATTAGTAGTAGTTTCAAAAGCATAGAGGCCAAAGTAAGAAAGGAAAGAAAAAAAAGTTTAGCTGGCAACAAAAGGATTTGCTTCATAAGTATTGCATGACATGTTCATAATGTGTGAATCTGTATGTTAGTGAAACATGTATATGAATGCAGAAAATGTATAAAGGCTGGAAAGAAACAAAGTGAGTGAGCTTCAATGGATGTATAAATTTAAGGTGATGAACAATAGAGCAGAAATGAGTTGAGAGAAAAAAATTGTGTATAAGAGAAATCAGATGTAAAGGTGTAGAAAATTGTCAGGTGATCCCAAAGGAAGAAATCTGAAAAAAAGGAAAGCCTAAGAAGACATGAGAGGCATAGTAACAGCTGATCTCAGAAGGCTGAATCATATGAAGGAAATGATAAAAAAATACAAGTGGACCCATCCAATCTATGCAAAACCAACATGAAATTGTGATGATTATATCTAGTATATATAAATTACAGTATGTGTGTGTATATTGACTAACGCATACATTTCCACAATTCTCAACTGATATTCACCAAAATTTACACAAATATTACTTATGTCTCAAGGATGGTCATGCACTATAACATTTTCCCCAGAGCTCTCATGTAAATGCATAAACTGGGAAAAACGTTGGTTTGCATAGGTTTTTGTTTAAATACAATATTGTTTCTCTCTCCCCACAGTTAGCGGATCGGAATAAGATATCGATAGAATAGGCACCACGCTTACAAACAATAAGCATATGTATAAGAATATATATATATATATATATATATA
>NC_068992.1:36138924-36139824 GCF_001194135.2 Octopus bimaculoides | reverse complement strand
TATATTTATATATTTGATCCTTTATATTGAACACTCAATATTTCATCTACATTCAATACTTTCTTTCATGGTGCCATCCATTTTTATTTTATTTTATTTTATATTATATATTGTATATTCCATATTCTATACCCCACATTGGTTCTGCAGGAATATAAATAAAACATAAAAAACAGACAGTGTTGGAACTCTTTTAAACAAAATAATATATATACATATATATATATATATACTTATACATATATATATACAAATGCATATATATATATATATATATATATATAAAAGGTTATGAAGGGTATTCCTCACATTCCTTCTTCCTTACTAAACTTACGCCTCCACCCATCATTCTTCCTTTTGGGTCCCTATACTTCTCTCTGTCTTGTCAGAATAACTGACCATACAACTGCTCACTACTATTCCTCACTTGAATTACTTCTTTCTCCCCTTTCCTTCCTGTCTTAAGGCTTGACCTCTTTACCCTACACACATCTCTCACTTGATTTGGGCTATCCTTTGAGTAAACAACACACAGTCTACTCCGGACACGATATGATATATATCCACCTTTGCTACTACAATTATCTCCAGAAAATACCCGCAAGGATTATTTACATGGATGTTTACTACCAGAATGAAGCTACACTCCAAGTACTGTTTCTTCTTTGTTCTTTTTTCAGCGCATCACTCTCACTTCCTACTACAACTCTCCTCTATTAGATGTAATAATCCATTCCTCTACTATTACCGTCTCCGATGAAGGGATGCATTAGATTTTCCCTGAAACAGCTGTAAGACTTTATCCATAAAATATATTTCTAACTCTGCCATTGGTCTTTTTATCCTTTTCTCTCTTTATACATATATATATATATATATATATATATATATATATATATA
>NC_068992.1:36121746-36134599 GCF_001194135.2 Octopus bimaculoides | reverse complement strand
GGTCTCGGGCAGTAGTCATCGCCTCGGTGAGGCCCAATGTACGAAGGTCTTGCCTCACCACCTCAGCCCAGGTCTTCCTGGGCCTACCTCTTCCACGGGTTCCCTCAACTGTTAGGGTGTGGCACTTTTTCACGCAGCTATCCTCCTCCATTCTCACCACATGTCCATACCAGCGCAATCGTCTCTCTTGCACGCCACAACTGATGCTTCTAATGTTCAGCTTTTCTCTCAAGATACTTACACTCTGACGGGTATTCACATTGACATTACACATCCAACGGAGCATACTGGCTTCATTCCTTGCGAGCTTACGCATGTCACAAATATATAAATATATAAATACACATATACAAATATATATATATGAATATATAAGTACATATATATATATATAAATATAAATATATACTCTTTTACTCTTTTACTTGTTTCAGTCATTCGACTGCGGCCATGCTGGAGCACCAAATACATATATATATTTTTTTTTTGCTTTTTTTGTAGTTTCAGCTCATAGCTGTGGCCATGCTGGAGCACTGCCGTTTTGCTACACTGTTATTACTGAGATCCTCCTTTAATATGTGGCACTTTGTGTAGAATGGTATTTGATGCAGCTACCCTCAAATCAAAACTGGTTGTCAAGCGGTGTTGGAGTAGTATGGGTTTATTGTAACTCCACACAAAGAAAAGCAACCAATTCGTCTACTTTCTGAAAAGACTTTTACAAATGAAGTGATGAAACCATCAAGGCTTCAAGAACACTTAAATAAAAGGCATCTTGATAGAGAAGAAAAAAATTTGAATTATTTTCAATCCCTTAAAATAACTTGGAAGTTTTTCCTCGAGTTCATCCAGTTAATCTAGTGATGGTTTGAGTGCTTCTTATAACATATCACTTCTCATTGCGAAGTCCAGCAAACCTCACCCAATAAGAGAACAGCTAATCTTACCAGCTGTAAAAGAAGTCCTGAAGATGGTACTACACAAGGCACCAGAGCCAATTATCAAAGGTATTCCTCTGAGTAATAGCTCTGTCCAGAGGAGAGTTGATGAAATGGCAGAAGACGTCGAAGACCAACTCTGCACAATTCTGAAGAAAACAGAATTCAGCTTGCAGTTGGACGAGTCTACTTTGCCAGGTAATGATTCCATCCTCCTTGTATATGTTCGTTTTGTGAAAGAGGGCCAAGAATTACTCTTTGCCAGACTATTGGAAACTAATAGCAAGAGTAAATCCATTTTCAATGTGATCAAGAGCTTTATTGACAAAAAGGACATCCCACTGAATACTATTGCAATTGATGGTGCACCATCGATGACTGGCTGTCAACGCGGCTCTCAAAGTCAGCCTGCCTGATGCACTACGTGATTCACTGACAACACCTTGTTGCACGAAACCTCAGAGGTCATCTTCACAATTCCCTAAACATGGTCATCACCACCGTGAATAAAATCAAATCTCATGCTTTGAATACTTGCTTGTTTCAACAGCTTTGCTTTGAAATCAACGAAGACTTTCAAAACTTGCTGCTCCACACAGAGGTGAGGTGGTTATCAAAGGGAAATTGTCTGAATTATTTTTATGCTTTGCTTGATTCAGTAACGGAGTTCTTTAATACCACCGTCCCAGAACTTAGTGTGAGTATACTTTATAAGTATAAAATAGTGTGAGTATACTTTATAAGTATAAAGAAAGATATTGCATATTTGTCTGACTTATTAAATTCAATGAAGTGAATAACTAGCTGCAAGGAGATGGTGTTAATCTCATCCAAGTTAAGTCAACCATCTCAACATTTCAAGTGAAACTTGTTATGTATAAGTGCAAAATTGGATGCAGGGAGTTTTTCCAGTTTCTTTGCTAGTCTAATTTTGAAAAGGATGGAAAACTTGCAGACGAGGATCTGCTTGTCTTTTGCTCACACCTCACCGCACTGCACAAAGATATGGAGCATTGATTTCATGATCTGTTTGCTCTTCAAGTTTCTGACTAGATTGTCATCCCCTTCATTGACATCGGAGAAGAAGAGAGTGGAAAGCTAGAAGAGGAGCTGATAACTCTTCAAAATGATATTCAATTGAAGCCTAAATTCTGCAAGTACAATCAAGTATTTTGTCTTCAAAAAGCTATCCGTGACCACTATCTGGAGCTTTGGAAGAAAGTCAAATTGTTTTTCATTGCCTTTCCAGCATCTTATTTGGTTGAGAGAGGATTCAGTGCAGTCACTCGCCTTCTTACGAAACAGCGGTGTAAGCTATGAATCATGCGGAATGTGGTGATCTCAGGCTTATTCAGCCTGACATTGAGAGGTTACTTTCACTTCACCAAGTTCATCCTTCTCATTGAACCCTTCCTAAAAGCCTACCTGGATGGGCTGTTTTAGTGGAATACTGTTATGGCTTTAGTCTTTTATCTCTATTCTTTTGCTATGAACATTGTACCAACATATACTTTTTTTAATGCATGAACTTTGTGACATTTATACGAACAAACTCTTGTTATTGGTGCAAAATTCCTTTCATACAGGACTTATAACATTGCCTTTTTTACACATTTCTTTGTTGCATGCATTTCTTTTCTTTTGTGGGAGACTCTTGTTCCATTAACACTGCTGCACTACTAGTAATCAAAACCTGCACTTGCAACCACTTATTGACCACTGTATTTCATGATTTCTATTTCATGTAAAGTTGTGCATAGTTTTTTAGAGGTAATAAATTACATACGGAAACTACCTTTCTGGGCAGCATACTACTGACACTTGCTCTCAGTATGTTTGCATATGTTGTTCTTTATTTTTCGATTTTTGTATTACAATGTTGCTTCCTTTTTTTTTTTCCTAATGCCTTATTGGCTTGTCACAGGATAATATAGTGATATATCAAAGCGAGTTAACTACCTTTTTTCACATATTGTTAGCATTTATGAAGTGGAAAGCTCCGTTTACCAAAACACTATTGCTGTGCATGTGTACTGCACTTTGCTGAATGTTGCTGCTAAAGGTTCTTTTGCGAAACAGAGAGGTGACAAGATCTGTTTCTGTTGTACCTCGAAGAGAGAACTGCGACTGAAGTGTGAATAATGTTGAACGATCAGAAGATCTTGGAAACCTTTGTCCAACAGCTCAATGCTTTCGAACACCTTTCTCTCTCATATTCCTGAAGAAAAAGATTATTTCTTCTCTGTGAAAATTCAATTAATTCACTAAGTTTTGTATTATGATATTTCAACATAGATCATCATATATTCTCTACTTACACCAAAATGTCTTTCTTTGACACACTTAGCCATATCTGCTACACTTCCTGTGTTTATTATTTGTATATATAATTTATGACAAATAAATATGACGATGATTTAATTTCATGCCTAACAAAGACACTTTGTTAAGTCCAAAGCCTTCTCCTCCTGATATAATTAAAACCTTTAAAAAGCATGCATGCCACTACACTGCTGACTTCTCCAATATGCGGTGTAAATTTGTGCATTATTTTATCGAGTAAGAATATGTAATGACGGTTTCTTTTTTGGCAGTGGATTGGGGGATGCTATGAATTTATAATATTATTACAGTATTGTATACAAATTATATAATATATTAAATATGAAATGATTCATAATATATGTAAACTAGTAAAATATAAAATATTTATTTATACATAAAAATAGGGGTGGGGGCGCTGAGGGTATTATGTGGTTATGAGGTGGGGCAGTGGCTCAAAAAGTTTAAGAACCTCTGCTATAGAGAGATGTTATTGTTTCACTTTTGACACAAGTGAGCAAGCAAGCATGCATGTGAATAGGTAGGCAAGTTGTCAAACAGTCAGAAAGTTACCAAGTTAATTCTTATTGCTAGCAATTAATAATGAAACTAGTAACAGTTGCCATGACCAACCATTTGTGAATAGATCAAATAGTGTAATGATGTTACACAATAGAGTGACTAAAAGAGTTTAGTAATGCTAATAAAATTGCTAGTATATAAACTAAATTAGACGGACATGTCTGTAAGGCTTTAATGAGTTACTGACTCATCCACTCAAAACAACAATTTTGATAGTCACACTAACAATGATAACAACTATAACAAGAATAGCAGTAAATGGGATAATTAGTGAGAGAAGGGAAAATATAAATATAGTTTGAGTCAGAACTTTAGTACGAGCTTTTGATTATGGCAGCGACAGGTGGTAGTGATATTTATTGGATGGTAGTGTTAATGATGAATCTAATAGGGTTGGCAGTGTTAACGGGAGCCATTATTGATAGGGTTGTAGTTGTTGTGGTGGCAGTTGTAGTCAAGTGTTATTAGTGGTATTTACTAATTTAGTGGTGAATATAGCAGACATGGCAGTTCTTATGATGGTACTATGTTGCTGTTTAGCCCTAGGTCAGCATGGTTTGAATAGACTTACAATCACAGTAATATCAAGGAACTGTGTAACTAGAACTACATCAGTTAATATGACACTCCTTTTCATTAAGTTGGCAGGAAATGATTCGAAGGAGATTCGGCTGTTAAATATAGTAGGTCAAGCAGCTACAGAGGCTTTCTTGTTGACTCATCTTGGTACAGGTGTTAGAAATGGTGGGATATCCAGAAACATATTAGTTGTAGTGAAAGTGATATAGTGGGTTAATGGTAAAAGTGTTGCTGGAAACATTGAGTTTAAGTAACTGTTTGATTTTGTAGTAGAGGTAGTGATCATGTTGGGAGGTGGGGGTGATTCATGTCTTTGTAAGAGAGATATATCAAATTGGTTTATGGAGGGTGGTGGTAATAGTTGTGATGCTCTTAGGGGATAGTAGTTTCTCATATGTATGTAGGACAAAGGATTATCACTTTCATTAGAGTTATGTGGTGGAACAAATTGGGTTGTTACAGACATTTCTAATTATGTTGAAGTTGGTTGTGATTATGATGATGATCTTGATTAAGGGTGACAGTGATTGCAATGTCATTAATAAATATTAATAGGAGTAATAGATGGTCATGTAACTAGATCATATTATTAAGACAAGAGACATTTAGCTAAGCAGTTTGGGACTTTAGTAATTGTAAACACTGTATCAATAGCCAAGCCAGAAAATTAAGCAGATAATAGATAAATGTAACATTCCCAGATCAGAAACCTTTATCTTGAAATGAATCAATGTTGTTGTTTAACACCAGATTGGCCTCATTAAGAAAAAACTGTTATCAAAAGTTTGTGATTATCTTATCTTTTAGTTTTTCCAAACTATATGATCAATATTAAATGTGTCCTTTCTTTAAGACAGTAGAGTGTGATTTGGGGGAGATTTAACATCTATTTCTAACAGGTCAAGCAACTACATATAGGCTCCCTTTTGACTTGATAGCCTCTTTCCATTAAATAATTAGACTACCAGCATCAAAATCCAATATCATTAATGAAGAATAAAGTGATTCACACAGTGGATTTGAATATGCAATTTATGAGCAAATAATTCAGTATTTTATCAACTTACCTAAATTGATAAAACATTGTTAATTTGGGTATATCACTTAAGGTGCTAACTGCTCACCAATAGTATCAAAGTAAAGGTTATATAAAAGAAGGGTTGTTAAGGGAATTTGTAATGGTGTTAAAGTTGTTGATTATGTTGGCAGATATTGAGATGAACCCAGTACCTTCCACATACACATTTGAAAAATGAGAAATATAAACGAAGAACCTTCTATATGGCCACTGAAACTGCTAGAAATAGCAGCCAAGCCTTCTTCAAGTCACACCTTTCTATCTAATACAATTTGAAAATAACACAATATCATGTTTTGAAGCTGTTTTAATCAGTTCCATCAGGACTGATCAGGGGTTAAACAACAACAAAATGAAATACCTCTAAAATGTTTCTAGAAGTATAAAAATGTATTATGCTTGAATACAACATAAAAGAATGCTGTAGGTCAGGCCATGTGAAGCATTTAGGAATATCAGATGTTTTGCTGTTTTCTACAAGTTGAATGGGAATTTTTCTCATTCTGCATATGGAGCCCGAATGCTGTAGACAACACAGAAGGTGGCACAGCTGAGATGTTAAGTTGTTGTTGGTTTTCCAGGCAGAAAGGGTTGATTTTACTAGTGTCGCATTTATCTTCACAGCAAAAAAAGTCTCTTCATTAAGAATATCAAGTATAGTTTGTTGCCGTAAACAGTAGGAGCACAGTATACACGCCTCTAAACTCTTGAATATAAATTTTACATTCAGAGGATATCAACATTTTCTCACTAAGGCACTATCTTATACAACTGGATGTGTTAATGTCATCTAAATTCACTTGAAGAACAGCTCTGTCAAATAGAACGCTTATACAATGTTTAGTGAACAGCTTCTATAGTTAACACCATAATTAATACACACATCCTTTACTAAGATTTTATAGCCCAAATGGGCAATTCAACAAGATATATGTTACATGCCTTATTTAATCACACTTAAGATCTTACCATATACCATATCATTATGAATATGTACACTGTAGATATCAATAATGACATGGCTGGTGGTGAGTGCAGCTTCCCACTCAATTCTTAGATTATTGAAGGCTCCAATAGTGGTCTTTGTTGAGTTAAGCAATGAGGAACTTAAATGCATGATTATTGTAGCTATACAGACAACAGCATATTGACAACCCGGTTCAAAGTTTGGATCTAGGGAAGTTGATGTTATAGTTATTTTGATATGCATTTTCTATGTTGCTAACATCAGGTGGGAAATAGACAGTTATATCAATAGGGTGTTCTGAAATCCTGTTGATATGTAGCCGCAAATGCTTTGTGGGTTAGAAGAAACAGGGACTTACCAACTTAACTACTTTCAATGTGTGTAATTTGTGCATAACTGATGATGCAGGAAATATATTAGCTTTACGTGGTAAGTAGTTTAGTTTAGTTTGTAACTGAGATGTTGCAAGCACAGACAAGTTAGCACAGTTTATGATGGATCTGATAGAAGTGTGTTTCTTGATATGCAATTCTAAGATTGAGCAATCATTTTTCATGTTTAGAAAGGTAACTACGAAATGTTATATAGTATATAGATAATGAAGAATAGATAAATACAACAAATATTTCAAATGAGAGCAATGATACAGAATATAACTATCAAGTTCATAAAAGTAGTATCTGCTGTAGAAATGATATAGAATATTCTGGATCAAGGCACTGCATTATGGTTGCTGAACTTTAGTATATGAAATACAGGGGCAAACACCTGTATTTGTCAAAAATGATTGATTTTTCAGCAGCTGTTTCATGTCACATTAATCTATTCAGTTAAAACTTGCAAATACAACAATTACAATGGAAAAATTTCTTCAGGCAAATTGCTTTGATATCACTTACATGAGATATAATTACAGAGTAGAAACAAGGGCAAATTAAAATTTTCCTGAATTTTCTTGCTAAATTCAGACACAATTGCAAACAAAAGATTTGCTCTGTGAGGATTGGCTGAAAAGTTCATAGGCCAACCAAGATACTCTCACAGAATGTGACCAAATGAGGTTTATTTTTCAATATAGTCCCCTTGCAGTCAACACATTTTTTCCATCGGTATTGCAGTGTTTGGATACCATTGGAGAAGCTTTCATCCTGTTCATCAAAAAAGTCATCAACAGCAGACATGATGGCATCATCACCATGATACTGGTCTCCAACCAAGTGCTTTTTCATGTTGAGGGAACAGATGATAGTCAGATGGGGCCAAATGAAGAGAAAGGTGACCAACCAGTTCAAAGCCATTGAAAGCAAGGGGTTGTTTGCTGGAGCACTGTCTTCTTGAAATAAGAACCCCTTTCATCAGTGTTCCTGGGAGTTTGGTTTTGATAGCTTTTGTAACTGTCTCAGCAAGTTGGCATAATACTCTCCATTGATGGTGTGGCCCTTTTGAAGATAGTCAATAAACACAATGCCATCACATTCCTTGCAGATGAAACAAACTTAACCTTCTTTGGAACAGGTGAGGAAGGGTGTTTCCATGGCATGGATCTCTCTTTGGCTCAGTGATGCAGGGGCTTACTCATTTCTCTCAATGTCTTACCTGATGCCATGGTGAAAACAGTCTCTCTCACTTAGCTGTAAGGATACACAACCATCATAAACAAATCAACCTATAGATGCACTTTTTGAGTTGATCCCCAAAGAAACTAGCCACAATTACAAAAAAGCAGAACATTTTTCATGAGTATGTCAGACAAAAGATTCTCAGCATCACTATCTATAATCCTCATTACAACAAGAACATATGAAAGAAACACACTTGAAAAGCTTCAAGAATGACATTATTCAAGCTGGTATGGTATTGCTTCTACACACACAGGCATCCTGGATGGCATTCAAAGAAGAGCCACTCAACTAACATTAAATTTTCCCAGACTCTAGCCTCTAGAATCTCTGCTCTGCTCACATCTTTGATGCAAGTGTTGACATGTATCATGTTCACCGGTCATGAAAAACCAGCAAAGGACATAAACACTGCTTCTTCCACTAAATTCAAAAGGCAAAAAAAAAAAAAAATCTTTCCATATATATGACAGAACTTAGAAGGATATGATGATCCCCAATTGCTGCAATTTCTAAATTTTGCTCAGTTACATTTTGCTTACTAAAATTTTCTTGAGAAAAGTCTTAAGAGTAAATGCTTCCTCTGACTGCATGATTACATGACTAACCAGGTCTGAATGGTAGAGAAACAAATGGGTAGGAATGTCAAAATGGAGGAGGTATAGGAACAGACAGTTATGAGGAACAGAGGTCTATATAGTAAATGAAAAGATAGAGAGAAGGGACAGTATGCATGGGAGCCAAAGATTTGATAGTATCTCTGGGTAATTTAATGCTAATCAGTTGAGAGAATAGACACCACAAATGTTTGCATGCATAGCCTCTGCTTCATCCTAAGTGTGGGAGCAATAGTCCATAATAAGCTTCATTTGAGCATTGTAGAGTGTCAGTAATTGTTGGGTGTTGAAATATTTTCTAGCCCAGAAGAGATGGGCCAATTTTTGGGATGCAAATGAGGCTATGGTAAGGATGTGCCTTTACCAGGGGAGATGATGTGACACCCACCATTTGAAGTAACCATTAAAACTCTTGCCGAGTCTCACTCATGTTTAGCAAGTGGTGTGGTACAATGGCGTTTTCTTGATACTCAAGCTCAATCATATCCAGAAACGATAGAGCTTGAGATTTTCTGCTGTTACAAGAGACAACATTGGCACCACTACTAGAAATTCACACGGTCACCAATCATGAAATCAGTGCAGGTTTGACATATGGAATCTAGGTTACATGTAGAAAACGTTTGTTTGAGGAATGTTAGAAAAGAATGAAGGCTTGTATCATCAACATAAGGGTACCCATTGTGGTTTTCCATGTACTACCTGCCAGAAATTGAAACCAAATTTCCTTTAAATCACATTGATCAGTCTTAAATAAGAAAGATACTTTATAATAAAAAAAGTGGGCTGTCTCTGTTGACAAGAGACTTAACATTATCATCTCACAAAAACGCTCTTCTGACAAACTGACACTGAAACATACAGGCCTGGGTACACAACTGCACACACACATACATACATACATATGTCATTCCTAAACAATAGAGTCAGAAATTATCTAGTTCACCAAATACTGTAATTTCTTCAGATGTGTAGGTCTTAGCCATAATAGATTACAATTCTGAAAAAAAAAGTAAATTCAGAGGAGCTGGAGAATTTTTTTGCCCACTCTTTTATTTCAGTAATTTTTCAGTTTTGAGTCCTTCTGAAAAATCTTTTTCAGACTTGTTTTAAACATCCGGCATAATGATTCTTCAAAAATATGCATATCTGAAGAAGTCAAAACTGAAACTTACAGCAAAAGTTAACAGTAAAACTTCTACCAAACCACATTCTGCTCCTTGGCCTCACCCAGATTTACACAATCATTTTTTACACATTACATAATTTCTTTATTCTTCAGGGATCCTCACTCACTTACATACACACACACACACCTTTATAAACATCTCTATACTTCTCTGTATTGTGTGTGTGTGTGTATGTATAAACATATATGAAATTAAAATGACAAAGGAATAAGAAATTATGTCATGAACTGTATTAGCTTACACCTGTTTCGGTTATCAGATGCAATGCATTCATAGTTGAGTGCTTGAGTATCACCCTATCGCTCTATCAGAGATTCAAAAATGAAGTGTAATGTTGTTTGGGAAAGCATTTACATTTATACATATTCATAGAAAAGCATTACCATTGAAAAAAGCATATGTAGGAAATGGAGTAGGGGGATGCAAAAAACATGTTCATAAACACATGTAAACTCAGATAAAGACATTCATATGTATTGAGTAATCCCATGAATAATGTGTGTGTAAGACCCAGCAAGCCAAGTGAGAGCATAATCTTTGGCCTCTGCCAGAAGTGTAGCCAGCTCACTTATTTGTATCTTTACTTCACTGGACACTAAACTCTGCTTGCGAAGACCTGTTGAGGCAAGTGAAATCGAAATCGTAATTGAACCATATTCGATGGCAGGTACCTGTACCAGTGGAGCACTAACAGCACTGTCCGAGCGTGATCATTGCCAGATCAGCTGTCTGGCTTCTGTGCTAGTGGCACGTAAATAGCACCATTTGAGCGTATTGTTACTAGCATCACCTTACTGGACCTTGTACCGGAGGCATGTTAGAAAATCATTCGAGCAAGGTCGTTGCCAGTGCCACTGGACTGGCTCCTGTGCAGGTGGCACATAAAAAACACCATTTTGAGTGTGGCCGTTGCCAGTACCGCGTGACTGGCCCTCGTGCTGGTGGCACGTAAAAGCACCCACTACACTCTCAGAGTCGTTGGCGTTAGGAAGGGCATCCAGCTGTAGAAACTCTGCCAGATCAGATTGGAGCCTGGTGCAGCCATCCGATTCATCAGTCCTCAGTCAAATCGTCCAACCCATGTTAGCATGGAAAGCGGATGTTAAACGATGATGATGATGATGATGATGATGAATATAAATAATATATAAATATATGGATATATCTATACACATATGTACATACCTACATCTATATGTATACATATATGCATATATGGGTACAGGATATCAAAAAAACGTAAAACACAATGAGAAACAAAAACATAAAAACGAAAACAGAAAACAAACTTTTTTCAAACAACGAAAAACAGAGAAACGAGAACGCCACACATCCTTTTCCAAGTAAGTTTTATCTTAATAATTTCAATGCGCACTCTTCTACTATGTCTTCTCTGTCTATCTCTCTCCCTCTCTTGTTCTTCATTCTTTCTGTTTTTCTCTCCTACCCTTTCCCTATTCTTTTCTCCCTTTCACTGTTCCCTCTCTCACTCTTCCTCCTTGAATCTCTTGTCACTGACACGTGACAAAAGGGGATCTCTCTTTCTGTCCACTGCCTTCCTAAAGAAAAGACGTCTTTTTTCTGTCTCTTCTCTCATGGCACTTCTACCTAGCATTCATAATTTTTCTATCATCTTGGCTCAACAGCCCTCACCATTTATTTTTTCTGTTTTGTTCTCACTGTCCTGTTCTTGTTAACACTTTCACCCTCCGCAAAATATTACAAATTTTATTTGGTTTGCTTTGCGGGAAGGAGTGTTCCAGCAAGGATACATATTGTCCTTGCCTTTGAAACGCAGAGTGGCTGGAACATGGACAGTTGATGAAGGGGTATTCTCTTTGTGTTGCATGTCTCGTTTCTCTGTTTGTTTTTTTCGTTATAGATGTACATGTACATATACATATATATATATATCATATATATGTACAAATACATGTATATATATACATATATATAAATACGTATACATATTTATATACTGAGGGTGATAAATTGAATATTAATTTCAATTTAAAACCAGTGATCTAGCATATAAAAATCTGATAATTCAGAAAAATTGTATTATATGCGTATAAGAAGGATGACCACTAGATGGACATCCAATATGCTAGAAAGAGGTCATCAACGACCCAACCACAAAGAAAAATAATGTTCTCCAGAAAAAAAATGTTCTGGTGTTTGCTGAATTCTTTTTCTGGAGAACATTATTTTTCTTTGTGGTTAGGTCATTGATCAGTGGTTGGCGTTAGGAAGGGTATCCAGCTGTAGAAACTCTGCCAAATCAGATTGGAGCCTGGTGTAGCCATCCGGTTCACCAGTCCTCAGTCAAATCGTCCAACCCATGCTAGCATGGAAAGTGGACGTTAAACGATGATGATGACATATATACATACATATATATATACATATATATATGGGAGAATATACAAATAATAACAACAGACGAGGACAGGTGGTGTAAATAACAAAAGTATATATTAGTATGACGCTCGAGAATACGGAAAGTCTTTGACGTTTCGAGCTACGCTCTTCAACAGAAAGAATACGGAGACAAGGAGAAAAACACGGAGAAACAAAATTGTATATATATATGTATATATATATATATTTCTATAGGTTCCCCCTTCTAAGACCCCTCCTAAAGCTCTCCCTCTCAAACCTTGAACAACTATCATGCACTATCTTCCTCCAGCCATCATGGTCTTGTGCCTCTTTTTCCCAACTATCAGCTGCAATTCCTGTCTGTATTAGAGCATTTTGAAGGCAATCCTTAAACCTTAGTATATACATATATATACATATACATACATATATATACATATATATAGATATATATACATATATATACATATATACATATATATACATATATACAAATATATATAAAAATACATATATATATATACATATATATAAAATGTATATATATATACATATATATATATATATACATACATATAT
>NC_068992.1:36108385-36118385 GCF_001194135.2 Octopus bimaculoides | reverse complement strand
GCACACATACAGACATGCAGACAGACAGACATTCTCAGCTTTATATATATAGACAATAATAATCCTTTCTACTATGAGCACAAGGCCTGGAATTTGCGGGGAGGTGGCTAGTCAATTACATCGACTCCAGTACTTACCTGGTTCTTAATTTATCGACCCCGAAAGGATGAAAGGTAAAGTTAACCTCGGTGGAATTTGAACTCAGAATGTAGCAGCAGATGATATACTTTTCACCTGGCATGCTAACAATTCTGCCAGCTCTATAATAATAATAATTTTAAATTTTGGCACAAGGCCATCAAGTTTGGGGAAGGAGGAAAGTCAATTACATCGACCCTAGTGTTCAGCTGGTACTCTTCTTATCGACGCTGAAAGGATGAAAGGCAAAGTCGGCGTCAGCAGAATTTGAACTCAGAATGTGAGGATGCACAGAATGCCGCTAAGCATTTTGCCTGGCATGCTAACAATTCTGCAAGCTTGCTGCCTTAATAATAATAATAATAATAATAATAATAATCCATTCTACTATAAGCTCAATGCCTGAAATTGTGAAGGAGGGGACGAGTTGATTATATCAACCCCACTATTTCACTGGTACTTAATTTATCGACTCTGAAAGGATGAAAGGCAAAGTCAACCACGGCGGAATTTGAACTCTGAACATAGCGACATGCAAAATACTGCTAAGCATTTCATCCAGCATGCCAACGAGTCTTTCAGCTCGCTGAATAATAATAATAATCTTTATAATATAATAATACTCTAGGCACAAGACCTGAAATTTTGGGGAAGCAGGCCAGTTGATTAGATTGACCCTAGTACACAACTGATTCTTAATTTATCGACCCCCAAAAGGACAAAAGTCAAAGTCAACCTTGGCGGAATTTGAACCCAGAACGTTACAATGGGCAAAATACAGCTAGCATTTCGTGCAGCGTGCTAACGATCCTGCCAGCTCTCCGCCTTAATAATACTAATACTGCTACTACTAATAATAATAAGTGAGGCAGGCAGGCAGACAGAAAGATATGGTAATCTTTCTGTATCTGTTTGTTTTCAAAATATCCGTCAGTTATGATACAAAACAAAAATGACTAAAATCGAGTTATGGGTAAGATACGAATATTTACGAAACTCTCAAGTTGTATGGCGCTATATCCATATATCTTCTAGTCGCCACTACTTTTCTTTTATTGTTAAATACAAATGGTATTATGAATATTTTTTAGTGTTTGATTTCAGCCAACAAAAACATGCATACATACACAGACAAACACACACACTGAAAGGCAGCTATGTATGTTCATCATTTACATATGAAGTGTTCAAGAAACAGTGTATGTGTTTTTCTGACTTGTGTGTGTATATACATACATACTGCCACCGAAGTCTGTTTCTTCATAACTTTCAGAAGCATAGATACTTTTAATGAAATTTTTTACAAATATGCTTCAGATGGTGTAGATTCTGATTAGATTGGAATTTGTACTGAAAAAGTTTTTCCAAGAGTAGGGAAAAGAGTTTTGGAAAATTCACTCAAGTTGACTGTTTTCTGATGACTTTCTGAAAAATGGATATTTTTTTATAAAATTTTTTATAAATACCTTTTAGATGGTGTATATTACGATTAGATTGGAATTTAGAAGGAGATGAAAATGGTAGGCTGGCACACATACATACTGGCACACATCACAAAATGAAACTTGAAATTTCAAAAAAGTGGTGTGTGTCAGTGTGCGAGCAGAATCAACCAACAAGCACTATAAACAACATTACAGATGCATTTGCTATACATTCTGTATCAGGCAAGTATTTCTAACCCCCAGACAAGTTTCAGGTCGACTGAAGTCTTTGTAAATGAAATTAGAATGACGGATACTGCACTTAAGGTTTCATATTGATTGCATCTGTTATGGACCTTGAATTTCGGCCACAGATACTGATCAACAAAAGTGAAAGAGATGTCCTAAACCCTTACATTAGTTTCCTTTCTTACCTTCATTTCAAAGATCCAAAACAATTCAGTATTCACCATTTGTTGCAGTGTGATTAGATGTGACTACTATTTCTTACAGGTCAAACAACTGCATGGCGATTTCCTTAGTTTTTGGTTTTTAACCCTAGGCCAGACAAGATTGTGCAAAGATATAAAAAGACATTTCAGCCATGACCATTCTGTCAGTTTAGGGGTATCAGGACTATATTTTTTGCTGAACTTTTTTCTTTTTTCTGTTTTTTGTCTATTAAGATAGGATGTGAGTGGAGGAAGATTAAGGCTAGTACAAAGAAGACATTATTACACTCTGTTTAGTCATAAGCAACACTGAGCTCACAAATCATTTGATGATATGTGCAATTTGTAAGGGATCTGGTTAGGGTTTATGATTAGGGTGTAGGATGAGTGTTATGAGTGACGGTTAGATTGATAAGGGTTGTGGTTGGGGCTTAAGGCTGTGATTAGGGCTAATCTTCAGTGTTAGCTGTTAAAGGATGGAATGGACACAGAAATGTTGTCACTAAACCTACTAGGAGAATGTTTGCACACCGCTTCTATCACAACCTAGCACCATAAAAAAAAGAAGAAATAAAAATAAAAGGAGAACTAAATATACAAAACCACAAAATGGTCACGGTTGGTATATCTTTAATTATCAGATGTCCAGGGACAACAACATCATGAAACACAATACAAAATCTCTTGTTTACATCACATTACAAACCATGTCATGTTAACATTACGTTACAAATATATGAGAGAGTGTATGCACGCAACAACTTATTAGCTTCCTCGCACATAATATATTACATACATTCATTTTATGAACACACACAAGCACACGCACATGACAAACACTTGCATTTAAACAGTTTGGGAGGGGCAGAATACATAATAATAATAAATTATCCTGGGGGAAAAAATCATTTACGGAATCAATTTCTGTTGTATGAAACAATTATATTAAAAATGAAGGAAAACAGTACCCAATTCCGTGTCCCACAAGGTAGGGATAGCTCTTATGAAACTCCGCCTATCTGTTTTCGTTTTTTATATACAAAGTTGTGACAGCATGTGTGTGTGTTTGCAAGAGTATGCATATACATGTGTACACACACACATATATACATGCATTCTTGCATAATTTGAATTTTATTCAGCCTACTATCCCTTTGTAACTCTAGAGTTGTTTTACCTCGTGGCATTGACAAGGTGCAAAAAATACGGAAATGCAAATCTGTCATTCTTCCCATTGCTTCCAGCACGATTTCATTTTGTCTACCTTTGAAGTATATTGTGTTTATAGAGACAATATGCCTCTGAGGGAGTCTTTTCCGAAAAGATCAATGGAGCCTCTGACTTTTAAACGATACATATTAGTTAAGTAAACAGACAGATAGATCTATCTTTAATATTTTACTTGTTTGAGTCTATGGACTGCAAGAAACGCCGGGGTACTGCTTTGAAAGGTTTTGATCGAACAAATTGACCCTTGTAAATATTTTTTTCAAAAGTCTGACACTTATACTATCGATCACGTTTCCAAGTCGCCAAGTTACAGGCACATAAAGAAATCAATACAAATTATCAGTGGTTGGGGACAAATTTACCACAAAGATTCACACACATGCATACATGTGTGTGTGTGTGCACGACGGACTTTCAGTTTCGATCTACCAAACCCACTCACAAATGCTTTGGTCTCCATGGGGCCATAGTAGAAGATGCTCGTCCAAAGTGCCAAGCAGTGGGACTAGGCCCGGAACCATGTGGATGGGAAGCAAACTTCTTGCCATAGCCAAGTGAATTTTAGAGAATTCTTGATTTTTAAGATTATCTACCACGTTTAGAAATAGTATCAATTGTCACCAAACGATTGCTCTATCTTCTCTTCAAGGGGAACATGCTTCAATAAATCGAGAATCTAATTTGTGTATTATTTAATATATCCCTATTCATCTTTGTTGTTCAAATACATGCCAATAGTCACTCTAAGTCATTTTAGTTCATTTTCTTTTCATTTCTACCAATTCCCTAGGCCATAAAAGTTTTACTCCTTTTTCTCAATGTCTAATTGATTCGTATGCAGGATAATTGCTGTGCTGATGACGCACATTGAGATAGAAACAAGTGCTATCCACAGCTATCCTCATCTCTTCACACAGTTAGACTGCTTTTCCCCAAAATGTCAATTTTGGAGAATTCTTGAGTTCCGAAATTATTTCTTTTCTTTTGGCGTTGGCATCAGTTACCAATAAGTAATTGGCCTCCTTCTCTGGAAGCGGTGGCATTTTCCTTTATTCAAGAATTTACGTTTCATGTTATTTAATTTAATCTCAATTGCCTTTGTTGTTCAAACACAACATTGGACACGGGGTATTATTTCTGTTTGCCCATTTTCTTTTTACGCCTGATACGCTCTTTCACCCTCTTTACATACATACATAACTAGACTCGCTCCTCTCTCAACCATTTTGTTTCCTTTCTGAAAAATTCCTATTTCAATAAAATATCACAGAAATATGTTTTCGATGGTGGCGTTTACAACTGTGTAGATAACATTAATTTACACACACACATTACTTTCTGAAAGATTTATACATTTGCAATACATTATAACATATATTAATACGTGCGTCTGTGAATGTATGTACTTTCACTCGGAAAACTTTTCTGTGGGACATGCAGTTAAATACATTTACATTTGAGTTCTTTCTTTTTCCATTTCTGTCTGTCCGCTTTTGCGAGAATAAATATCCGAAATCGTCCCTTTTCTGACCGTTTCCAGAAGCACGTGCCTCTACTATGAATGAGTGGGTGAATCTGGCATTTTGCAGCGAATATAACAGTCCATCAACTGTGATGATTCACTGTAATAAACCGCACATCATCACCAGTTGTTTACCTCCCACTGATACAGTGATGATAGCCGGTATTCTAAAGTTAGAGCAAGACAAACTTAGCTTGCACTTGATGTTCAAGCTGCAAAACGATAAGTTCTATCTCTGGTAAGTCTTTATTCAAAATTCGACAATATAATGTTATGCAAATATTTATCAATAAATTTAGTCTGAAAAAAAAAATACTATTAGATTCTTTAGATTTTGAACCCAAATGTTGAAGTTTGTCACCATCCGTCTACGATATCCAACATGTTAAAACACATTTCGGGATGAACCTCGGATAAGCTATCTTTTGGGAGGAGCCAACTGGTGAATCCTCTTAGCCACTAAAAAGTTCAGACTGATTAATAGACTGTGAAAACAGATAAACAGCTGAACTGATAAACAGAAATATAGATACAGATAGAATACCAAGATACTTACCTAGAATTGTTGCGATTTGAATCCTCGAGTAATACAGCTAAACAAATCCAAGGTAAAAAGAGATAAATAGTAAAGGTTCCGTTAATTGACCTGAAGTAAAAATATTTCCTTCCGCGAAAAACACGATAGATCCCTGTCTGAAGTTAAGCCAGACAGCACAACACCTCTCTTAGTTGGTTCTCTTAACGGAGCCAAAATCTTGGTGTTTACGTTGTCAAAACTTGTGTAGAAGTACTTAAAATATATGTGCGTGTAATGGGATCATGTGTGAATGTATGTATGCGTGTGTGTGAGTGAATGTACGTGTATAAAGTGTTGTAAAGTCAGAGTGAGATGCCATAATGACTGAGATGGTAGGATGTGGACTTCTACTTTCGACTGAGTGTTCATCAGTTCGTCTCTCCTCATTAATGCTCTATTATATGCCCTGGGCGAAGCCCCAGAACCTAGATGGTGTTTGCCCCTCACATATTTCAAACTAGAAGCAGAATAAATTAGAACACACACACACTTTCCTTCCTTCTCTCTCTCCCCACTCTCTCACTTCCTCTGTCTTCCACTCTCTCACTTTCTCTCTTTCTGACGTTTTCTCTCTTATTGCTTTCTGAATGTGTTGAAAGAGAGACTGACTCTTAAAAGCTAAAATGACTGGTTATTTGTTTTATTCGTATCACAACTCCACAAAGAAGAAATAATAAATTTATTACTGTATCAGTTTTAAATATTTTTCGTTTGTATGTTCACATTTCCATGCCAGTATGCGTATAAAGAAACAATGTATGTGTGCATGTTACTATATATAATTGTAGGAATGTAAAAGTTGTGTGAGTGACTTGTGTATTGTATAGAATACTTCCAGCTTAGAAGAATATGAATGGAGTCGAATATGTAACTTGATAAGCCTGGCTGTTATGTGTGTATGCGTCAGTAAGAATACATGTGTACACGTGAGTAAAAAAAGCAAAGTATCTGTATGCGTTTGTGCATGAGCGTGAGTATGTGTACACGTGTGCAAAGGCGGACAATAACGGAACGTAGGAAGCGTGCTACGATCGCTTTTCAAAGATTTCATCCAATACACATATTTAAGAAATGTACGTGCGTGTATACATGTACATCTATGTGTACATGTGCGCGCGCGTGTATGCTTTTAACCAATAACTCATTTCACTTCAAAGACACTGGTAAATATTTCAGTTGAGTAGCGTGACAATACGAAATAGTTATTAATATTCTGGTAAATTTGTTTATGTTTTATTGATAATGCTATATACTGTCATCGATGTTTGTTACTGTTAATAGTGATAAAAATGAGGGAGATGGATTTAAAACAGTGGACGGAAGAATCAATAGTTTACGCTAGCCAAAAGTTTTTTTTTTTTATACTTTCTTGGTATTTTCCTCATGTTCTGAGTTCAAATCCAGTTATAGCTTGATTAAATTACACACCTTTTTTCGTTGTTAATTGCAGTTTCTAATAACTCGCAGTTTCTAATAACTCATAAGAAATTTCAAAGCACCACCATCATCGCTGTTGTTGATGAAGATGCTGTTGCTTGCTCAGTAAAGAGAGATACAGAGTTAAATAGACTCGATGAAAGCTATAAAAACAGCGAGGTAAGAGAACGATAAGTATGGTATATTTGTCTTATTTACTTTTATTTTTTTCTTTTCCTTTACATATAAAATTTATCCACAAGTTAAATTTACGATTTTATGTCGTTGTTATTGTTGCTTAACCCCAAGTTAACCCTGCGAGCAGATCTTGAACAAAAGCATTCTAGCTGTGACCATTTAATCTTTTGTACAGAGAATCTCTGACCACCTTATCCGTCGCATCATTTTTTAAAGACGGTAGTGCGAGATTTGACTGCTATTTCAAGCAGATTAGAACGACCTCTGCTGTTGTTATTGTTGATGGAATTAGCGACAAAGCTAGCGAAGTACACTGTTTCTTGTCTCCGAATTAGGAGGGCAATTTTAATAACTTTGTATTATCAATCTATATAAAATATATGTGCTTATACATAGATGTCCGTCAGGCTACTTGTACTGCAGTCGGTCACCAGCATCCTGTGCACTAAATAACATGACCAGCCAGCTGTGTCTTATCAACCGGTCAAGACAGTAGCGAACGGAAACACAAAGGACCTGCAAAGTAGATAGATAGATAGTAGTAGAAGTAGTGGTAGTAGCAGCAGCAGCCACACTGATGATACGTGCGTACAGTGGTCGTGATGATTCTGATGATGGAAGTGATGCTTAGGAGGATTGATGGCGGCAGATTTGGATGTGGGTGGCGGGATAGTAACACTGAGGAAACTGGAGAAACTTTACCCATCCTTTCCTTCTCCGACCGAATAAACAATATCAGTGATTTTCCTTCCATTTAAACCTTCCTCCACCTGCTTTTTCTATTTTCACATACACAGAACTCTCTTTTCTCGCTCTCTCTTTTCCGTCCTTCTTTCTCTCCTTTTCTCTCACCCTGTCTCTCTTTCTCACACACAGAAGTCATTTGTTCACACTTCTCCTCACCCCTTTTCTCTTTGTTTACGAAGTTTTTTTTTTTCTCCTTTGTCAGTTTAACCATTCCAACATATGACGCTCTCTCTTTCCGTTACTCGACAGTTTATTAATTTGGTTTATCTTGCTATCTGTCTATCCCTCCGTCACACTCTTTCTAACTATCCATCCATCCAACACATTGCTTTCTTTATTCTTCCGTCACACTCTTCCTTGCAATCCATCTATCCATCTACATTAATCACATTCTCTATCTATCTAACCGTCTCACATAAATACTTTACTAACTTTGATTTTTCTAGTTTTTCTTGCCCTTCTCATCTCTTTTGCCACATCTTATTTTCGTTTCATTGAAATTTTATCTTACAGAAGACAAGACCCTGAGAAGATTTTGTTTTGCAGAATTTCTCCAACATTTAAATACGGAAATACAGATTTAACGGTGCTGATGCTGCTGCTAGAAATAGCAGTCAAATCGCTACAGTTTTAAAAGGAAGACATTGGTTAAGTTGGTCTTAAGCGTACATAAGACAGGCTAATTGCAACACCCTCCTCCATATCATAGCATAAATAAATACATAAAAACATAAACTTAAGAAAAAACATTCTAATTGTTTCGTCTGAAGGATGAGAGTGTGACCTTGAACTTTTCAGACCTGCAATATGGGAGTTAAAACGCTGCTAATTAATAGCCAAGATGGGAATTCCCGATGAAAGATGATCCGAGAAGGAAGGAATGAGCAAAGTGGTCAGTGTGGACCTGCGTGGGTGGACACTTGGAGTGATAAGATGAAAACATGAGTCAGGAATGCTTAAGTAGAGATGACACTAGACTAGCGAGGTCCCAGCAGCTGAGGCCATTGTAGTAGTGGTAGAAAATGCGGTGTAAAGCGACAGCAGAAGTTGGCGTGTGTCGGGGAGCAAACTTCTTAGTAAGTGTATGATGTGTCTAGTACTTTTGTGCGCGTAGTAGCAGTACTGAGTTGTGGGTTTTCCGTGAACGTTGGTCAGTGTAGCTAATCGTTGGAACTAGAAAGATTTTCTTGCTCTATAGAAAGAAGACAGTGTAAGGATTTGACCCTCAACCGCAAGATATTCAGTTAGAGACTACGAGTGAGCCACCACAGTTGCGCGTGATTGATCTGTAAATCAACCAATCAGCGTAGGGCTGTGGCGTGATATGACTCCCCGGGTGATCAAAAATTCTCTCCTCTTTTCACCCTTTAAAAACCGTTTGGCGGTTAAATCAGCCAGAACGGCCTCAAGCATTCGCGTAGATCACATTGGGCACTCACAGAAGGCAGAGCTTCAAGACCAGACCACTTCGGGCACTCGGACAGACCATCTCATGCAAGAAACGACTTCACACATTTACTCACAATGTGACCCATCTGGCCTTCTATAAGACACAGCGCGGCTCTCTCCTCTCGGTCGACGGTTATATTATCAGCATCTTTCTTTTGTAAACAGCCAACATAGTCAATAATGTCCAGCAATGAATATGCTCTAAGTTAAAAATTCGTGAATTGCTTCATTTATTTATCATACACGCACCAGCTGGACCATATGACGATGATCTTCAACAACGCACTACACATCCAACATGGCGACTCCACAAGAACGGTGACCAGGCAGCCTCACGACAACACCTTTTGTGGTGCAGTTTTTACTAAACTGAGGCTGTGAGATCGCCTGGAGAGACCATCAATAATCTAACATTAACAGTGACTTTGTGTGTACGAGTTCGAATTTTGAAGGAAACTGCGATATAGTTTCCTGAAGTGTTGAAAGAAACAAGATCGTCATAAAATCATTGGAAGATGTTACCGATTTTTCTCTATTCATGTAGTTAGATTTGATGGTTAAGTTGAGATTAAATGTGGATAATACACGGTAGGAAGGTTAGCAGGAGGAACGGGCTCTATCATCTGCATACATGTGCGTGATGTCGGAGTGAAGATAAATAGGTCGTTGCTGTATAGTGGAAAGAAGGTAAGTAGATAAAGCCGAATGATGGAGAAAACCAAATACGCAAAACATTCAAGACAACATTCTCTACGGATTGATAAATCAATGTAGATGTGGCAAGCTAAACCAAGGTCGCTGATATAGAAACATTTGTGTGCAGATGTACGTATATAATGTGTGTGTG
>NC_068992.1:36105972-36108206 GCF_001194135.2 Octopus bimaculoides | reverse complement strand
AAAAAAAAAAAAAACATCGCGAAAGTGGGTGATATTACAGAGAAAAGAGCTTGGAACACAGAGGACAACTACAAACAGGTGAGACAGAAAATCAAAAACAAAGACACAGGCAATACAGCTCAGCAGAAAAAGAAGAGTATTTTCTTTCAATTCGACACATATATAGATATATATAAAAAAAATGACAGCTCATCAAGTTTCATCCTAGGCTGTTCACGACTGTGAATGTAGAAGGAATCTAGCGGTGGTAAGAAGCTTGCTTCCCAACCACATGGTTCCGGGTCCAGCCCAACTGCGTGGAACCTTGGACAACTGCCTTTTACTACAGCCTCAAGCCGACCAAAACCTTATGAGAGGATTTGGTAGAGGGAAACTGGAAGAAGCTTGCCAACCGATGCTGGTATGTTTATATCCCTGTAACTTAGCGATTCGCAAAAGAGGCCAATATAGTAAGTACAAGTCTTACAAAGAATAAGTCCTGGGGTCGATTTCTTCGACTAAAACCCTCTATGGTGGTGTTCCAACATGGCCGCAGTCAAATGACCGAAACAAGTAAAAGAGTAAAAGAATATATATATACTAGAATGCAGACGCAGAGTGTTAAAATACTGAACATGGAAAAAGTGCAAGACAAGTAGTAACAAATATTTCTGCTGAAGTTAGAATTTGTTGAATAAATTTCTGAAATTGTTCATCAAATAATGTTTGCAATTTTGTTTTATAGGCTTTTGCTATTTGTTGCAATATTTTGTAATTTAAGCTAATATTTTTGATTTGTTGCTAGAATGAAAAATATGAAGATAAATATAATTAACTAGCAGAGATACCCGGCGTTGCCCGTGTTACATGCAACTGAAGGATGAAACTTTTCTCTTATATTTTCTGTAAGGAACTGGAATACATATGATTAGAATTTCATCAAAATTGCACATGAGAGTTCTTTCCCTCTTTACACACCCTAAAAAAATTCTAATCATGAGACATGTATCCCATACTATTGATCTTTATGCGCATTCCAAAATTTCAGTCCTTTTTAACCTGTAAAAAGGATTTTGCGGAGCACATGGAGCTCTAAAATGTGGTAATGAAGGCCCCTATTGGAGCTGGGTGTGTTAATGTCAACCAGAGAAGTTGAATTGTTGGGAATGTTTTTAACTTGGGTCTTATAGTATGCCTGTATATATGTGAGAGTATAGTTTCACTTTAATAGTTTCAGTATGAAATTGAAAGTATTAAAGTGAAAGTATTTGAAATTACAGTAGCGACATGTTATTGTTTCACTTTTGACACGTAATACTGAAATAGTGGAGGAGATATGATATTGTTATGGGCTCGAACTATGCAAGAAATTAAAAATTGTTTTAGTCTAAGACACTACATGGAGCCTAAGTAAGGTATGTGTTAATTTGGAATGAAATTGGTTGTGTAGTTCTCGAGTTTTAGGGATTCACACAGACACACATTCTTATCTTTATATATCTGATATTTATGGGAATATTCGAAAATTCTAGTGTTATGGACCCTGCGAAAAGGATTTTGCTCCTGAAAACTGGAGCTCATGGAGCTGAAAAATCTAGGAGTTAAGGTCCCAATTGGGGGTGGGGGTGTTAATGTCAACCAGAGAAGTTGAATTGTTGGGAATGTTTTTAACTTGGGTCTAATATGTATTATTTGAATTTCTTTGAAATAGGAAATATATGTATGTTCAATGGGTTTGTAAAAGAGAGCAAAGCTACAGGAAACCAAAAGACGAATGATCACGATAATCAGTCGGCTACCCTAGCGTAGTCGTTACTACTCCCCAATGTAGGACTCCTCACCATACAGGTGACAGGCACAGCTGTAAGATGCATTACGGATGTATAGCAATTGGCAGGGCATGACCCAATTGAAATAACAACGTTCGACGTTTGGAGTAAAGTGTTGCCTCTGGAGTTTTCAGATGACCACTATACCGATAGGTAACTGGGCAGAAAAAATTTACAATCAATAAATGTCTTAGAACAACCAGTCACTCATCTGGGAAGGCCTTGAAATCAATGTTACCAACTGGGGACTATGTGTGACTCAGTGATAATAAGAAGACTGAAAGGAGGTCTGCAACGAAATAATTTTACTCAACACTTTGCAAGTGAATCAGTGGAGGCAAAGATGCGTCTCGTTTACTTGACAATTTATGCACCACATTGCAGAAATCACAATGAAAGTATATCTGAAAGGGTAGTCTTACACTG
>NC_068992.1:36103945-36104785 GCF_001194135.2 Octopus bimaculoides | reverse complement strand
ACACACACACACACACACACACACACACACACACACACACACACACACACACACACACACACATGCATTCTCAATTTTATATATATATAGAAGATTATAATAATAGAAGCAATGCGTGGTAAAAAAACAAGTGAACTAGAATGAAAAATGCAGGCTCAGAGTGCTAGAATATTCTGAAGCATCGAACCTGGAAAAGTAAAGGACAAACAGAAAGAAAAACTTAAGCATTACTGCTGAAGTTAGAATTTAAAAACTAATGATAGTGATAAATGATTTTTATATTTGAGAGATCCCAGGTTTGATTCGCTGTTACGGCTTCCTGGCCACTTTTTTTTCTTTTCTTTCGTTTTCTAAGAGAGTTTACCTGATCTTCTGAGCTGTTTCCACAGCAATTCTGCGTTCGGGATTTTCTTTATTTTCTCCAAAGTACCAGCCCACACGGAACTTCAAAGTTTACTTCGTTTTGGGATTTGGTTTGTAAGATTCTTTATGTGAGTTCGTGTGTTGAAGCATATTTTGTTGTGTCTAGGGAGAGTCATTCTCTTTTAGTGCCTTATTATTTAACGCACTCACCGGTAAAATTTCCACTCATTTACTTATTCATTTCCCCTAAAATTTTCGTTGCGTTTTGCAACCTTTTCAATAGTCGTTGACTCTGTCCGTTATTCAAGCAGCGTTCTTTTCGTTTGTTTGTGTGCATGTGTGTAGGTCAGTGTGTGTGCACAAACACGTGTATTTATGCATGCACGTATGTATGTCTGTTTGTATGTATGCATGCATGCATGTAAGTATGTGTATGCATGTATGTGTGTGTATTTTTGCATGTGTGTGTGTGTGTGT
>NC_068992.1:36100915-36102754 GCF_001194135.2 Octopus bimaculoides | reverse complement strand
GAGATAGCGCTGCTGCCCACGTATGGGAGCAGGCGCAGTGTTCGAATCCGAATAGGGAGAGTGCCACCTGAAATAAAAACAGAGTGGTTGGTGGCAGCTGTTCTGGCTGCTACTGAAGACAATCCAGAGTTGGGACCGGTAGGAAGAGCAAACATGTTAAACTTGGCGTTGATGCGGTGTTGAGATGTGAATTTTTGCCACTTTTGAAGACATTGAGAGGATCCGATACCAGATGGAGATTGCAGAGGAAAGTTCGCTTAAAGTTGTTGTAGAGGGTCGTCGACCCAATTTTTACATATGTGGAGTAAGGGGTCATATGAAGACATAGTGCCCCAAGTACGAGTATACTCAGAGTGAGAAAGTAGTGGAAAAGAACTAAGAAATGGAGATGGGAAAAAAAATTGAAAAAGACAGAGAGGACAAAAGCGATGCAAAGTGCGTTAGAGATGCAAAAGAGAAAGAAAAGACTGAGGAAGACAGAACGAAAGCGGTAAAGGAGGGTAATAACAGGTTTGTCAGCCCCCAAAAGGTGGGGAACAGCCTAAACATGCGCAAGCGGTAGAGTAGAAACCAAGAGAGGAGGAAAGTAGTCATGAGAGATTCTTGATAGTCTGCGGGGTGAGTGTGGAGGTGGAGATAGGAGTGTCAAGGTGGAGGAGACTGGTGACGGTGAGGTTGCCCAGAGAGAAGTGTAACGAGGAGTTCTGGTGAATGAAGGGAGAGATGAAGGATTTATGGATCCATGCGATGGATTGGTGAGTGTAATGGACGGACTGTGGATGTGTGACACTCCGCCGCCCGTGGTGGAGTGTAGGGATTTGGGAAGAGTGGAGGTGTAATTATGAACAGTATGGAAGGGAAAGTGATGATGAGAATATGAACTTTTTGTTTTCAAAAAAAAAAAAAGAAATAAAAAGAAAAAGAGGAAAAACTGTCCAAAGTCATGTGTAAATGTGACCACACGACTTCGGGCGTCGAGTGAGCATTGCGCCTGATTTTGTCATTAGTCATGGTTTCATTCGTTTCTTCTTCTTTGCTCGATTTCCTTTTTGCATTTTTGTTTCCCCGATTTTATGTTTTGTATTGTCTTTTGTGCTGTATAAACCTCTATATTTGGCCCCTTGTGAGTAATAAATAAAAAAAAACGAGGCGTTCGTCAACCGAGTTACTATTGCATTGAATGAATATGAGAAAGACAGGAGATTTATTTGTACGATTTATTTGTGATCAGATTTGTTCGAAAACCGAGGTTCTATTGTACTGTGTCTATATGTATCGATGCGTGTCTCCATATGTATCCCTGTGTGAAGTGAAGTGTGTGTGTATATGGTCACGTGTTTCAGTCTTCCTTTGCGTGTGTATGTGTGCTTGTCTGCTCAAATTACTTATGTACCTACCCGTCTGTTTACATTCAGCGGTTTTGATCTTGAACTGAACTATTCAACAGTTTATCTTCTTTATCTTGTTTTGCTCTTTTCCCTCTGCCATTTTTGGAGGATGTCGCATGTGTGTGACTTTTTTAACTTTTTTGATAAAGCTCTGTAAAGTTTTGTCACCTTTCTTTTCTTTTCCTCTCTCCCTCTTTTTCACTTTCTTCCCCCCCACCTCCGTTTATTTTTGTATATTCGTTGTTTCTTATCTCCCAATCACCGGCGACTGCCGATCGGTGGGGTTGCCACCACTTAAACCAATCCATTCTGTGTGACGGAGGCATGCGTCGAACGACCAAGAGATGTACCTGGAGGAGCGACTATGTGGCAATAGATCACCCTCGGACCTTGCATTCTCCACCAAGTTCGGTACGCTCGAGAGAAGCTAACCTCTCTCCAGCACGGGTTC
>NC_068992.1:36098145-36100480 GCF_001194135.2 Octopus bimaculoides | reverse complement strand
TTGAGTTCCAATACTAGCCCTCTACTGTCGGTCGTTGCTAGCTCACCGTCTGACTGTGCTCTCTGTGCTCGCACTAGCCGTTACTTAAAGACAATTAATTGTCACCTGTGCCACCAAAATTACCACAGGAGTTGTGACCGCATCACCAAGGCTCAAGCCGAAAGTCTTCCATATTGGACCTGCAGTTAGTGTCACTTCAGTTCCAATGCACTCCGTGGAGACCCCTCACACCCGGACAACCAGCTCTCTACTGAGGACTTTGCTGCAGCCCTCCAGGGTTTATCTAAATCGAAGCTCATTAACCGGATCCCTAAGGGAGCTCGGAATAGGTTTGCTCACACGCTCTCCAGCTTGTTGAAAAACGTATGTTTATCCAACAATGAGTCCGACTGGCAGAAACTTTTTCTGTTTCCTCGCATCTCTCTCCCCGTGCACGATGTGAAATCGGGCTCCCTTACATCCTCTCTCAAGCGACAGTTCCAGCTATTTGAGTCCACCCTGACCATTTCTCACTTCAATTGGACATCGATCATTTGACTCAGTTTATGAACCAGTTCTCTTCAGCAAACGTCCTCCCTTATAACTGTCCACTATTCTTCGGTGCAAAATTATTCGGGTTCACTAAACCCAATGGCGACCTGCGCCCCATTGCTGTCGTCTGCACCCTTCGCCGTCTCACTGTAAAGGTGTGCTTAAATCGGTCTCTAGTTTATGGGAGGAGGAATTTTCCCCCACTCAGCTAGAAGTGGGCAACCAAGTTGGGAAGTGAAGCTGCTGCCCACGCTATCAGAGCCTATGCCAACTTGCCATCCTTGTCACCCAAGGTCATCCTCAAACTTGACCTTAAGAATGTCTTCAACTCCATCAGCCGCGATGCTGTCTTCAGCTCAGTAAGAGAGGAGGTCCTACAACCCTACCGCTTTGCATGGCAGGCTTATCGGGAGCCCTCCTATCTCTCTTTTGGTGTCCAAAGCATCACCTCCGCCTCAGGGATCCAACAGAGTGACCCACTTGGGCATTGATGACATCACCAAGATGGGGGTCGAGCTAGACCTGAACGTTAGGTATCTCGACGATGCTTGTTTGGGGGAACCTCCGGACAGAGTTCACGCCATTGCAAACATGATTGGGGAGCTTGGTCACCGGGGTCGCCAAGTAAACAGCTCCAAATGTGAGCTCTGGATCCTCAACCACCCCGCTTCTCAAATCAACCAACTATTGACCCTTTCGAAGAATTGTTTCCCTTCCATTGCAGTCCCTCCCCCATCGGCTTGGTGCTCTCTAGGTTCCTCAATCACTAACCTTGCCTTTGAGTCTATCTTGCAGTCAAAGGTGGCTGCTCTTGAGTAATTGCTGAAAAATATTGAAGCTGTCAAACCCCATCAAGGTTTTATCATATTTAGGCATTACCGCTCGATCCTTAAGCTTCTATATTTACTCAGAGTCAGCTCATCTTATCGATTCCCATCGTGCCTCCAACTCTTCGACAACCTAATCTTTGAAAGACTCGAATGCTTAGTCAATGTCAGACTGTCTCCAACGTCCCGCGATCAAGTTGCATTGCCCATGTAATTTGGAGGTCTTGGACTTCGTAAGTGTTCATCCCTCTCTCTCCTCGGCTTCCTTTCCTCCACCCACGCCTGCTCCACCCCGGTGAGCATCATTCTTTCCTTTCCAGCATAGACCAGCTCCAATAGGGAGTTGAATGAAGCTCTCCAACACTTGAGGGAATTGGGCTTGTCTGCTCCTGAGAAGGTGGAGGACTGTCGGAGTCAGAGAGCTTAGGAAAACATAACTCCTCATCCAGACGGACCAGTTTTCAAGGTGCCACTTACTGTCTGCTAGCGCCAAATACTCAGGAGACTGAATTGATGCCATCCCTGTGGTTAATGTTGGTGGCCTACTCAGCTTGGACGAACTTCGTGTCTCCATTGCCCTCAGAGTGGGTGCTGACGTATGCACAGGTTTCATTTGTCGTTGTGACAGGCTCCTCGACTCCACAGGCCTCCAGGGCCTTTCTTGCAGCTGAACACTGGTTGCTTCGCGCGTCATACGGAGTTGAACCTGATACTCAAGAGGAGCTTGCCCAGGCAAACATCCCCTCCAATCTTGAAACCATCTGGATTGTCCAGATGTGATGGGAAACGACATGACGGCCTCATCCTGTTCTCCTGATCGCAAGGTAGATGCCTTGTCTGAGACGTCACAGTTAGCGACTCCTTTACTTCTTCTTACATCCTGGATGCTGCGGTCAGGGCGAGATCCACAGCTTCTGCGGCCGGGCAGAACAAAATCCTGAAATACGGCGATCTTTCGGCCAACTACATTTTCCATC
>NC_068992.1:36093861-36097271 GCF_001194135.2 Octopus bimaculoides | reverse complement strand
ATATATATATATATATATACATACATGCATACCGAAATACATATATGCAAATTTATATATACACACTTCTAAAAACATATACATATATACGTACATATGTATATATATATATATCTATATATATACATCTATACATGATGGCCGTCCACACATAACCGAGGAAGACTATTGCCAACCTTTGGGAACATTATGCGCTCTAGGACTAACTTATATTTTACATTTGCGGCTCCGTTGCTGGCTAATGGCAAGCTCTTGACAAGCATACACGACTGTAAACATTGCAGACCAAGCTTTCCCCATTCACTCTACGAGCCGTGCGCTTTCGCGCAGCTCGCTTAAGTTCTTCATATACATGCTCTCTCAAGAGTGTCGATCCCCACCTTAACCTGCTTCCTTCATTTGTGGCGATGACAGGCATTGTTCTCCCAGTCAGTGTCCTGCATATATCACAAGCCTTTAATGAGGACTTGACACAGTCCTTAAATCGCAGCTTTGGTTTCTGTTGGAGTCTCCTTCCATTCACAAGTTCTCCATATAGCATCTGCTTAGGAATCCTGCTATCCTTCATTCTAATAAGGTGTCCAGCCCAACGTAACTGGTGCTTGTGCACCATTGCCTCAATGCTCAAGATATCAGCTGTCCTCAGGATCTGTGTGTCTAGAATCTTTGAGGTCCAGCCAACATTGAGAGTGTGTCTGAGACATCTCTGATGAAAGCGTTCAAGGATCCTTACCTGACGTTTGTACAGAGTCCATGTCTCACATGAGTAGAGGAACGATGTCAGTACACATGCACGATACACAGCAACTTTTGTTTGCCTTGCGATGCCATACTGGGACCAGACACGAGACTGAAGAGACCGGAAAGAATTAGTTGCTCTCTGCAACCTGAAAGATATTTCCTCCTCCAGGGAGCAAGAACGGCTGAGTGTGCTGCCCAGGTAAACAAATTTGTCTACTACCTTCAGAATTGTTCCTTCAACCAAGATAGCTGGTTTAACATATGGATTTCCTGGTGCAGGCTGGAACATTACAACAGTCTTGTCCAGGATAATGCTGAGTCCAAATGCCTTGCAAGAAGCAGAAATGCAACTCATGAGTATTTGCATGTCAAACACTATGTGAGTGATTAAGTCACAGACATCTGCATAAAGGAGGTCACGAATTATAGACTGGAGAACCTTTGAATTGGCAGCAAATTGGCGAAGATTAAAGAGGTGACCAGAAGATTGATATCTGACATATATTCCCAGAGAGCTAACCTTAGAAAAGCATGAGTAAAAGCAGCAGCAAAGTATAAAGAAAAGAGAGTTGGGGCAAGAATGTTACCCTGCTTGATACCATTCTCTACAGGAATGGGTTCCGCCATGCCACCACCAACATTGACCC
Source organism: Octopus bimaculoides (assembly GCF_001194135.2). Taxonomy (NCBI): domain Eukaryota; kingdom Metazoa; phylum Mollusca; class Cephalopoda; order Octopoda; family Octopodidae; genus Octopus; species Octopus bimaculoides. The sequence goes on along the minus strand of NC_068992.1, from coordinate 36,095,883 downwards.
AAGCCTCCATCTCATCATGAAATGATTTAATTATAGATACAAAGTGATCTGGACATTTAAGTTTGCCAAGTATTTTCCACAGAAAGGCCCTATTTACAGTATCAAAGGCCTTTGTTAAATCAATGAATACCTGGACAAGATCCATATTCTGCTCATAGCACTTCTCCTGCATCTGTCTTGCTGTGAAAATCATATCTATTGTCCCTCTACCAGATTGGAAGCCACATTGAGATTCAGATAGGACATCATTTACGAGACGCCCATTCAGACGAGTAGGAAGAATATTTGCCAGAACCTTGCCAGCAGCTGATAATAGAGCAATACCTCTGTAGTTACCACACATTGTTCTGGCTACTTTTCCTTTATATAGAGGAAGAATAATTGCATCCTTCCAGTCCTTAGGGATTGCATCCTCCTTTCAGACTGCACTAATAAGTTCATGAAGGGACTGTGTGATGTAATTACCATCAAATCGCAAGACCTCAGCACAAATTCCATCCTTTCCAGGTGCCCTACCAAGATTCAATTTACTTATTGATGTCATTACTTCATCTTCTGAGGGCGAGGAGTCTACGGAGCCAATGATAGGTCTTTGTTGCATAGTATCAATCACTGTTTCATCCACAATTGACTCATGGTTTAGGAGTTCAGAGAAGTGTTCGATCCAGTGACCTGTGATTTCTGTTGATTTAGTAAACAGAGTGGAAGACTCCTTGGAAAGCAAAGGAGCTGATGTGGAGCTCTTAGGCCCATAAACTTGCTTCATAAGATGGTAAAGCTTCTTGCTGTCATTTGTATCAGCAGCAGCCTGAACATCAGAAGCAAGATCCTCCCACCAAGTGTTCTACATTTTCCTGAGAGATCGCTGCAGTAGTGATTTTACACTGCTATAATGGGCAAGTGCTACATTTTGCTGCACAGCTGAAAGTCCTCTGTGTAGCAATACATTGTGGGCATGACACTTTACAGCCAATAATCACTGAACTTCAGCATCATTTTCATCAAACCAGCCCCCGTGTCTGGCAGTAGCATATCGCAGTGTTTCAGCAGCACATTGAAGAACTTGGTCTCAAAAATCTTCCCATGCTGCAGTATTTTCAATGCTGGACAAGCAAGTCTGAATCTCTTTCCTAATCACAACATCATATATGACATTTAGACGGCGAGGAATGCTGACTGGTCCTCTTCTCTCTTTTACTCTAATTACCATTCGAAACTTTTCTCGCACCAGACTGTGGTCTGTCCAGCATTCTGATCCATGGAAGGACTTGACATTACAAATGTCATAAATGTCGTGCTTGCGGATGATGACATAATCCAGCAATTGCCAGACTTTGAATATTGGATGCATCCACGTTGTCGTGTGATCCCCATTTGTGCATAAAATGAGTGCTTGCGATGTAAAATCCATGTTCTTCGCAAAGCTCCAGTAGCATGAGACCATTGCTATTCATTTTCCCTACTCCAAAACGTCCTAGAGAGTTCCATGTTTGCCACTCCGTTCCAACTCTGGCATTAAAATCCCCCAGTAGAATGACTTTATCAGAATTGGGGATTTTTCTAAGTATGGCTCTCGGCTGGGTATAAAAGATTGTTTTATCTTCATCACAGCTAGTCAAAAGCACTTATTAGAGTAGCAAACCGCCTACCTTTCAAGTGCAACCGTAGCGTCATTATACGTTCATTTATAGGAGCAGGGAGCTCTTCCATCTTCTTAAGGATATCAGATCGAACTGCAAAACCAACACCAGCCTCTCTGCGCTCCTCCTTCTGCCTTCCTTTCTAAAAAAAGTTGTATCCACCTCCTACTTCTTCAAGCTGACCATCACCTTCTATACGAGAATGCAGCTATATCAATGTTATAACGGTTCAGCTCACGAGAAACAAGTGCAGTGCGTCTTTTCGCCTACAGTCACTGTTGTTGTCCAACAGAGTGCGTGCATTCCAACATGAAATGTTTAAGTTCCGTCCAGATATTATAAATAAAAGACTCTTTGTTTTTCGAGCACAGGATGGACATCC
>NC_068992.1:36076534-36089802 GCF_001194135.2 Octopus bimaculoides | reverse complement strand
ATATATATATATATATATATATATATATATATATATATATATATACACACAAATACACACACACACAAACATACACACACATATATAGTTGTATTTGGGGATGGTCATGTTGCCAGTTTAGCCAGTGAAAACACTATAACGCACTATATATTTGGTATTCACTTGCTTCAGCATTATTTTATATTAATTGTATTTCGGTCAGAGTTCTTTCGTCATACTTCTGTGACCTCATGAGTGGTCCTTTTCTTTCTTCTTTCTTTTTTTTTTGTATGTGCGTCTCTCCTTACTAACGATCTGCTATTTTGTATTCTTATTGTATGTCTTTATTTGCGCATGTCCCTGTGTGTGTCTGTGTTTAGCAAGTGTGTGTGTGTGTGTGGGGGGGGGAATGTGCCAGCAATATCAGTATCCGCAGGTAATACACATTCGTTTAATTTAGTTTTATTTATTTTTTAATATTCACTTACTGTTTATTTTCTTTATTTTTGTATTAGTTCAATTTAATTTTTTTGTTTATGTATATAGTTATTTAATTCCATTTATTTATCTGTATTGTATTTTTTCATAATATTATCAGTTTATGGGTATCTTATTCTGTCAAAGGTTGTGGTGTGTGTGTGTGTGTGTGTGTGCGCGTGCGTGTGTGTAGTGCTAGTGTTCCATTCTAGTTTTCTATCGAGGCTAGGTTTATCTTCTATTATGTGTGTAGCTTCAATAATTTATCTAAGCCTTGCGTCTGTTCTATGTGTGGACACGATTTTAACTTCTATGTTGTTGAGTGATCCCCGTGTTTCTGCTCGGCGTGCTGGTATAGAATCGATGAGCTCTTCTCGTCTTTAAGTTCCCTCCAATGCCCATTTATCCGCTCTCCTATGCTCCGTGCTGTCTCCCCTACATACGTCGTTGTCTTGTTACTGCACCGTCCTTCTATACATCTTATACGATAAACTACATTCCTAGCTTTACAGTTTGAATGTGGGCCAAATCTACATACAATACAGTTCCTATCAGTACAGGGTGTTCTACTAAAAGAGTAGGTTCTACTGATTAGTGACTTGATAGGGTTACCTGGCCTTTCTACAACCTTAATTCTTAGTTTAAGTTTGTCTAGGGCCCTTCTAAAGCGGTACGCCAGTTCGCTTCTAGGGTGGTGTCGACGAACATGATACTGGTATTTGTGACTATCATACCATGAGTTGGCCTTCTCTATTTTCTTCTTAGTCCTTTTAATGGTGTTCCATGACTTGCTCCTATAGAATGGGCAAATCCCATTCCTATCGTTACGTATGATAGTTTCAAATTTCCTCATGGCTCCTTTATATACTCTGATCCTTTCTCTATGGCTGTATCCTGAGAACTGCATGCGGTGAACGAAGTGTTGTATGTGTCTCTTTAACTCTGTAGGGTCGCACATGCGGGATACATTTCTCATTACTCTGATGAGGTCTGCCATCAATATATTGAATTTGGCATTGTCCGTGATAGCTGACTTCCGGTGGATCAAGCATTTGGAGGCCATAGGTTTGGCGTAGCGTGAATGAAAGATTTGGGTTTTACTGTTCACAGTTTCCAGCCAGAGTTCTGTATCTAGAACTGGTAGTCTATGGTTAGGGTCTTTCGTAGGGTAGTCTATCGTGACTTTAATACTCTGGTGGATGGAATTAGCTATTTGCTGGATGCTCTCCATAGTATTAGTTTCTATTTCTATTTCAAGAGTACTCTCTTGTGGGGTGCCTTTACCACTATGTTGATATCATCGACATAGCGAGCATACATGTTCATGAGTATGGAATTCTGTGTCAGGCGTTCTTTAAGCTTTCTGTCCCGCCATACCATGAAAAAGTTGGCCACATCACCGGCGATACTAACCGCGATGGCTGCCCCCTTATTCTGTGCGTATATTTTGTTAAAGTTAAACGTGTGGCCTTTTAGAGTAACTCTTATACTAGCTCCTAGTGCATGAGCGATCATTTTCTTTACTTGATATTTGTTTTCGTGGATCCCTATGGCTCTGGTCCATCCGCTCCAACTCTCTGTAGGGGCCTTCCTAGCCATATATGTAATTGTGGGGCAGGGGTCTACCCCTTAAACGTCTACTGGGACAGAAACTTCTAAGGTCATGTCTGTCATATATCAGTCTAAGTACGTGGCCCAGTTCCTCTGTGTTGACATTGTGGAACTCCACTTCACTCTCGCTGATCATCTCTATGCACTTTTCCACCGCAAAATCCACGTCAATAGATGGGTATAGGGATACCACATCTATGCTACCCACTATACATCCTGTCAGATCGCAGATATTATAGTCGTTAATCTTGCTGAGGAGAACTTCCGTGCTGTCACTAACATCTGGTGACATCTAGATTATGGGGCGTATGATCATTGAGAGGAAGTAGGAGATCCTGTAGTTGCTAGCGATACTCCTTCCACATACTAGCCTTGTTGGTGGTCCTGCCACTGGATTACTGGTAATTTTGTGGTCCTTGCAGAGTCCATACAGCGTCAGGATATCGTTCTTCCAGGATTGGAAATTGTTGGCCGTGCGTTTCTGAGGTCCAAGAAGAATTGTCCGCATCATCGTGTGGGTATGGAGGACCTTTTCTCTCTCCTCATGCGTCTGTAAAGTTGTTACTTTCATAGTGAGATTGCATTACCTGGATGTAGTTCGGCAAGCTGTCTATTGACATCCTGCCGGACTTGTCTGTGGGGAGGCATACCACCTCTCCGTTCCTCGTGCGCTGCATGAACTTACGTACGCCACTCGTGGGTATATTCCCAAGTTGTTGGGCCTCTGTCCTATTCTGTCTCTTAGTGTTTAGTTCTAAAATCTGTCTAAGTTTTGCCCTAGCTATAGTGAATTGTGCTTCCATGTGGTCACTAGTATGTCTTGGAATGCAGACCCTCTTGTTAAAGGGTAGTGTTGTCGGGTAAATACAGCTCATGTTGTAAGATTTGCCACGTATGCTGAAGAACTGAGTGTCAAGGGGTGGGTATTCATGTTGTTGGCCCTTCTAGGGTTATCTTCCTCACTACCACTACCACCATTACTGCTACCATCATCAACTCCACTAGTAGTAGTACTACTACTACCACCTCATCTGCCACCACCACTACTACTACTACTACTGCTGCTGCTGCCACTATTATTAACTCTCTGATTATTATTAACTTGTGATATTCTCGTTATTCTTGTACCTGGTGTCGCTGTATGTGTTGTTCGTATTAGTGTTGGTTCTTATGTCTACCTGTTGGTCCCTGCTATTCCCCCTGTTGTGGTTGTTGTTTCTGTTCCTAGCCGTAGTGTTTTCCGTTTCAAGTCTGCTGACTCCTTGTCCAAGAATTCTGTTGCATTCAACTTTACTCTCCTCCATGACCCTCATGACCCTACATTTATTCGTGTGCTTCTGCCTACGGACACCTGTTACCATTGTTGTTGTTGTTCTATTCGATTTTTTCTCTGTTTTTGTATTTGTATCTGTTGCTTGTGTTCGTGTGTTCGTTTTTGCCGCTGTTGCTGTTGCTGCTGCTGTTGGCGCGGTTGTAGTTGTTCGTGTTGTTGTTGTTGTTGCGGTCATTATTGCTTGGGTTGTTATTGTTGCTGCGGTTATTGTGGTTTCTACTGTTGTTGTTGTGATTTTTGTTGAACACGTTTAAATTCCAATGTATTTTTTGTGAAGAATTTCAGAAAGGGATCGGACAGTATATTTTGGTGGTAGTTGAAGTACCAGCTTTTCATCTGGGTCAGTTGCTATTCCCCCATAGATGTTCGTCTCGTTGTCCTTGTTGAATTCCGCTGGTAGTGGGATATCTGCCATAATAATCCCGTTTATTTTATCTGATTACTTCTGTTTCTCTTCTTTTGCAAGTTTGTATTGTTTATGTTTCAACCACGAGAATTTCCTTCTGAAATGACTATTGCACTAGCGTTTAATATGTGCGTTCACTTCATGTATTATATCCACAAGTATATATATATATATAGACATTCTCTCTATTTATTTCTTCGTGTTCCTTCCTGTTGAAGAGCGTAGACTCGAAACGTAAAAGACTTCCTCACCTTCCCGAGAGTTAAACTAATACACCTATTTGTTGTTTATACGCCTGTCTTTGTCTTTTGTTTTTCTTTAAATTTCAACTACACACACACACACATATATATATATATATAGATATCAAAGTGCTAAACAAGCTCTTTATGTGTAAATGTTGCTGTAAGTTTTTATCACCGATTACAAGCTATAATAAAGTATTTTGGGCTAAATATAAATTCAAATGTGTGTGCGTGTGAGTGTTTGTGTGTGCGTGCGTGCGTGCGTGTGTGTGTCTGTGTGATCGTAGTATATATCTTTTGCAAACAACTTGCACATGCACATGCTACCAGTCGAGAACTCCGCATACCGGAAGCCAGCAAATGTATGGGGTCATCAGGAGAGAATACGCGCCGTTTCGGGGCCTACCTTTCGAAGGCATCAATGCTAACAACAGATCTGCGTTCGCTCCGCATCATACTTGCACCGCCCCACCTCACGAATATGAGCCCCCGCTTGCTAGATCAACTGGTTATTAAATATAGCTCAATATTCTTCTAGCCATCGCTCATCGTCTCTTTTTAACCAAATCCAGTGGATAGCCTTTTCCATTGTAGTTTGGATATTGGTCATGGTGGTATTTACTTTACGATGAGTTGGGGCCAACGATAACAACTGTCGTGTCACACTGTATCCAGTGAACCCTCTACATCCGACTTCGATTGGAAAATGCTCCACTTTGAAGCCTGCGTCTTCACATTCCTCGAGGAGGTTTACATAACGGTCAATCTTTCGAGCCCGAGCAGCATCCATGTTATCTTCATTAGGAACCATTAACTCGACTAGATTCACAACTTTCTTTCCTTCACACCACATTAAATTGTTCGGTCTTTTTCGTGATTGGGATGGGAAAGAGTCCCTGGCACCCTGGTAAATCTGCAGTCACCTCCCAATAGCGGTTCCACGTTCCATCGCTCACAGGAAGTTCGTTGCTCTTCTTGAAACGGATCCGCTGTTCTGAGCGCACGAAAGTAATGAAATCTCTAGTTGTACTTTCAACGTTTTTCGCCCCTGTTGTTGAGATCATTTTGGTTCTTTATAGTATTGAAGATAACCTTAGGGACCAGGTTGTGTCTCAATGTATACCTGTTCAATGCTAATGAATAGTTGGAAAGAATGTTTCAGTGTTCCGACCTTTTTGCATTTGCATATATCATTTTCTGAGATTTGTAGGTGATGACAGAAAACTTAGCCGAGATGTGGTCCACCTCCATATCTCATCCCAACTTATTTTCCTCTCAACATCTTCCTCCCATCTCGTCATCTTTCCTTGTTGAATACATTGGATCAAATGAAGCTCTATTCTCGCTGCTTCCCTCGTTTTGACGCTGTTGCTAACAACAGATCTGCGTTCGCTCCGCATCAAACTTGCAAACGGTCTGAACTGATCTGCACCAAAACCAAGTCCCTTCCGATGATTCTGCGTTGCACCCACCATATCTCTCTGTGTAAGAGAAGACAAGATGTCATCAGTCTCTGCTTCTGCGTTCCACTTCCTGGCTGTTTTCACCTCTGGTGGATTACGCCTGATTTCCATGTCCTTCGATCCTCTCATCATCATCACCGTTCGTACCTTCCCCAGTTTGTATATTTCGACTATTGACGCCAGTGGTAACTGCAACGAGCCTCTTTTACGATAAAGAGCTGAACTGTTCAACATCCGAGGTAGGCCTAGCTAATTTCTTATGAACACATTACATTTTTGTTCAATGATCTGATCTCGCGATAATGCTACCTCATATATTAAAAGTGGCCACGAAAGTCGCGGATACAAGCCGAACTGCAAGCACCAAATTTTATATTCACTTGTTAAACCACGGCTTGTTTCATAATTTCCATTCTGCGAGTCCTATCTGACAATATTCCAGCATATATTCGCCCCAAGCTCTTGACGGGTTCTTTGACTGTTGGAATGCTTTCTTCAGCTATTCAAAACTTAAATTTTTTCTGCACTCCCTTAACAAATGTCAGACTACGCAACCTTTTTGCTCTAAACTGCATCCTTGACCATCTCACAAGCACATCTAGTCCCAATAGTGCACTCTGCATGATTTGCATATCTGTAGATAAAAGTGTCACGTCATCCATGAAGGCTTTCTTAAGCGATTGTACATGAGCGATTTGTTCCGAAAAATACACGACTTTCAAAATTATCTCCATGATTAAAATAAACCACGTGACAGATATTGTACAGCCAGCAGCAATGCCAATCTCCAATCGGTGTCAATCTGTTGTAAAATCTCCAGATGTAAACTTCATCTCGAAACTATCGTAATACATCCTCACTATTTTGGTTACTTTGTCTGGAATGTAGAGTGGTCCATGGCTCTCGTTAGTAATTCGTGTGGCCCTGAGCCATATGCATTAGTTAGGTCAAGCCATGCCACGTTCAGACTTCTCTTGTTCTGTTTGGCATCTTGGATCGCTTTCCAAATCGAAAAACAGTGTTCAATGCATCCTGGGATCCCAGGAATTCTGGCCTTTTGAACAGATTCATCAACATATCCATTACTCTGTAAATATGTCACTTGTCCTAGAAAGAATTCCCATAAAAATCTTGCCTTCCACATTCAATAAGGATATTGGCCTAAACTGTCTTATAGTTTCTGCATTGTCCTCTTTGGCTGGTATATGCCTTCTACCTTACACCAATCCTCCACGAGAGTATCTTCGCGTCACAGCTGTCGGAGTAGGACAAAGAGCTTTTTTCGCAGACGATTGCAATATTTGTAAACTTTATACGAGACGCCATCACATCCTGGGGCACTCTTTGCTCTAGCTTTCTTACGAAATCATTCACCTCTTTCTCCCTGATGTCCCCAATTTAAAATTCGATATCAGGTTCTAAGAGATGTTTTAGCCCATGTAGAGGTGGCAGTGGCTGGTTACGGTGCGGATCACTAGGTTTCTTTGATATGAGCGTCCAATTTTTGTTTCGTGCACGATAAAGTGCCACGCTTCGGTTCAGTAAACAGTTTCTTAGTAAACCCGTACGGGTCCTTCAGAAACTGACCCCGAGTTCTTTTACTTTCCTTTCGTCGCTCATATCGGTGGATATGTCGTTGCACATCACGGCATTTCCTTTTCAAATCGTCGTACAGCAGAGCGAGGCCAGGTTTTTCAGTTTCTGTAGCACATTTCGATCGCTTTCTTAAGTTGGTCTTTTCTTTCCTCAACTGTTTCATTTTCCTGATCCTCCTGCTTGGTCCACACTTTCCTTTCGCTAATCAGATACTCTCTTTCACTCCAAATAATTCCTTTCCTGTATCGTAAATTGAGCTTGTTAACTTTCCCAGTTTCTCCACTGTAGATCCTGTCATTTTATAATGAGCTCGACATACCTTGTTTTCAAACTCTTTATATTTTCCTTTCTCATTAGCAGCAGGCCACAGAACCCTCAATTTCCTCTGAGTACTAACTGATGCACCAGCTTCATAACATGCAGTTTTCTGTCGGGAAGAGGTCTTTCCTGTAACATTTATCGATCTGCTGTGGTTTGAGTCCGGGGATGATTTGCCACGTGTTTTACAATCAGATGATCGACACTGCTCTGTCCTCTTCTTACAAGTCTTTCCCTGTGTGTGTGAGTGTTCGTGTGTGTGTGTGTGTGTGTGTGTGTGTGTGTGTGATCGTAGTATATACATCACAGACAATTTCATCGCAAAATAATTCGTAAACCAATACCACATCAGAAAATTCATCATTGTACTTTTCTTTCAATCCGCAGAGTTTCACACTGTGTTAAATATTTTAAATAATTTTATTAAGAATAAAAACAATCTTTCAAAGACGTAAAATTTCATATGAAAATCGTCAATGTTTCTTTTTATTACTTCAATTATACTGTTACGAACGCCCGCACGCGAAGCACCTCCTTAATACCGAAGAGAGAACTCGCGCGCGCGCGAACTTCACGCTCAGTGAGCTAGCAGCCCGCCTTGTTCACCCTGACCAATAATAAAGCCCCGGCTGGAGCACGTAACGAAGAACAACACAGGCAAAAGGAGGGTAGGAAGAAACAACACGAAGACCATGCGTTGGGTAACCTTTTCTTTTTACCTAACATCAAAAACATGAGAATAAAGCATTACATAAACATGAGAATACATTTCAAAACATTACATAACAGTTCAATAGCATATAATGGTGTGACATTGCGTGAACATAATCAAAGGTTCGCAATCATTAAGTCCATCAAAAGTTCTTTCTTTTCTCTTTTCAGTTACACATGTAAAAGTTCTTTCTCTTTCAAGTTAACATCACGGTTAACAGCCTTTTTCTTTAAACATCAAACAAATACATTTCTTGGAAGAATATTTGTAACAAACCTTTGCTGTGCTCAATTCTTTTCTTTCACAAAACTCACTATAATCCAAGAGGTAAACAACTAACTACTGCTATCTCTTTTGGCTGCCAGTATCCCATCTCTCTGTCCCTCTCTCTCTCTGGGACTCTATGCATTTCTGCTGACCATAGCTTTCTCTCTGCCAGACTTATTCTTCATCTTCATCTCTGTACAACTGCTTCGGACGACAAGACTCGCTATCTCTTTCTCATCTTCACTTCATCTCACTCGACTGGCCCCATCTCGGGCAAACTGCTGTCCCCAACTGCCTCGGCTGGCTGCTACAACTCGACTCGCTAAAATTCTCTGCTAACTGCCTCGGCCGACTGCTTTCGCGCCAATTCCTGTTCTCCTATTCATCCCAAATACCATAGCTCATAATGCTACTCTACCCCCTCCCAAGATGGGTCGGTCGGTACAAATCCTATCCTGCCTTTTTTGAACTTTCGCTGACCGGAAAGGGGCAGCTACGCTAAAAATAGCTGTGGTTGTTAACAAGACAAAGGAAATACCATTGCCTTCAACTGACCAGAGTACGGGTTCAAAACCCAGCCCGGGAGATAGGGATATAGTGCTAATTGCATCTTCGGTAGTCGCATCAATACTTTTTAAACGTCATGCTTCCAGAATATATGGGTTCGAGTTCCATGAGCAGCCTTCAACTTTTTTTATCCCAAAGATTTATCGCGCTGAAATGCGTTTATCGTTACTAATGTTGCTGTAAGGCGTAGTTGGCTGGGGTGGTGCATTAGTGAAAATGATGTTAATTGCCTGGGTGGTAGTGGTGTTGATTAGTGGCTGTTATTTACTCTCGTGTAGGCCCTGTAGAAAAGATTTATGGTGAAAGGCATTCTTACCATGACTTTCTCGTCTTTTTCGTTACATTTATTCTAGACTGCATTATCTTCGTCTTTGACGTCAGTGTTTGGTTTAGAATTGTTTTTAGTACTATTTTTAGCAGATTGAGTAATAGCATGATGTTCGAAGACAAGTGACAGTTTATACTCTCCGATATAGATACATGTTGCTTAGGGAGTGGATGAGAGTTATCAGTAAGATCAGTGCTAAGGTCATTAGCCTCAGATGTCATACAAATTTAGAAATGTAAAATACCCAAACTTTTAGTAGCTAGGGGAGATAAAATACTCGGGATCAGCCGCCACCGCATACGTGTGATCACTTTTCAGTATCCCAGTCCATCTCCTTAGAAGTTGCTTTTTAGACTAACTTTGGTCACGTACACTTATAGTTAAAGGCGTTCCCGCTATGAATATCCTGCTTTTTGGGACATAGTTTGTTTTCGACTACATTATTGAGTGCGTAGTATTGCGTACGTATTCCCTCATAAAGGTTCTCCTGTCGTTGTTGCTGTTGTCTTTACCCTACTTGAGCTTTGAATGAGAAAAGGCATGATCAAAGGCATTCCAATCATGACCATCACATCTTTTGATATTTCTAGGACTATATTATCTTCTATTATATCATTGACATCCCGGATATAGAAATATTAAATGTGTACCAATACATGACTAGTGTTTTATTCTGTCGATTCGAGAAGAAAAAATAGCAAAAGTGACTGCAGCAGGATTTTAAGTTAGAATAGAAAAAAAAAGCCCTAAGTACAATAGATATCTAATTGCGGTTCACTAATGAGTCTACCAAACCACCGGCTTCATTATGTTCTATTTTCATGATGACAAGATATGGTTTGAAGGATATTTGATAGCTATTTCTAACAGTCGAACGATAACGTAAGGGCTCTCTTGTAAGTCTGAGTGGATGATATATATAATTTATCACCTGTTTAGCATACGGCCATAGCCAACGGCGTGGATAGCCAAGTCTATTACACTGTAATATACACAAAAATATTACATTATAATCATGATTATAATCATGCCAAAGCATTATAAAAAGCAAATTCATTTTATCAAGTCAAAACTATTATATTTATAATATCAGTTAGTATGCAGATGATTTGACAACTAAGATCCATAAATTTGCTGGCAAGCAGCAAAAATCTTCAAAGAAGAGTTCTTCAAGGTGCAGCTCGATAAGTTTATTTAATAATTCAGTTGGTGGAATTGGAGTAGAAATATTTATACTCTCCGATATAGATACATGTTGCTTAGGGAGTGGATGAAAGTTATCAGTAAGATCAGCCTCAGATGTCATACAAACATTTGATTTTAAATGGAGAATATTTGATTTTTAATGGAATATCTAATTTTTCGTTTCAGTCGAAACATCAATATTATACGTTTCAAGCAATTAATTATTTTTAAGCTCAATCATTTCTAATGGATCCAAATATATTTCAGAAATATGATGCAACATTGGAGCGTCCTGAAACATTTTAATAACTGAGACGAATATGACGTGAAATATTTCTTCCTTAAATCTATCCTTAGTGGTAGAATAATTATATTCATTACTTTGTCATCTTCACCAAAGAACTTCCTTCTCATGTTTGTCTTGTTGAAAAATTGATTTCAAAATATTTCAAATTATTTCTTCTACAACAACTGTACACTCCTATATCAAAAAACAATATTAGATAGGAAATTTTCATTCAAATTGATGTCATGACGATAGTTCCCTCAAAGGAATTTAAATAACTTTTAACTCCACTCGGATTTAAAATCGATTCCTAGAGTTTGATTCAGAGTAACAAAGGACATAATTGCTTTTTGTAGGTCAGGAATGTAAACTACAGAAGTCTTAACCTTTTCAGGTTTTTGCTGACTACTGAATATTAAAACAGTGAAATTCTCACAGAATTTCTTTCGTTGAGGACATTTATATTACATTATAGACATTTAGAACAAATCCAGAGAAAGCTGTAATTTGATTGCAAGAATCAATTGCCCTAACTCCACGTGCATTGAAACAGTGACAGACACAAAAAGAAAATACACAATGGAATAAAGTGGTTTTAAATTACTTGACAACCATTACAACAGCCAGGCATGACTAGACTCATTATTACAGCCTTTCTTTTGATTATAGTCAATAAAACCAATAAATCTTTTTCTTTATATTTGTAACTTTATTGAGATCAACATATCGTACAACCAATGAAGTTAGATATATGTGACGAATCAGGAGTAGTAAACACAATTACCTTCTCAACGGCAGTATAGTTAAAAGATACGTTCCCCTTGTTTATGTTCTGAACCCAATTCCTGCCAAGGTCAGCTTTACTCTTCAGACTTGTTCGATACAAATTTGATCCAAATTTGATGTTTTTTGCATTTGCAAGAAAGCAATAGTTAAGAAGCTTACGTTCTGATAAAAAAACTTTTCTAATTTGATCCGTACTGAACTCATTAATGAGCTCATTTTGACTATCCTTAGTTCTTAATTCGTCCCTTCTGCATCACACTTCAGTCTGTCTATACTTGCAATGTCTGCATCTGAGCTGGAAAGATTTCCTTTGATTTTTCGGGACGGTTTCTGTAGTAAGCTAGTAAGCTATATAAGAGGCTACTTGTCCCTTGCTTCAACTCTGCTCTTAAATCTGGACTTAGGGCCAGTCGGCATCATCATTTGAATGAGATCAACCGATTCTTAGAGAAAGAGAAATTGACCTCCAGTAACACCGAAATCGGTAAAATAAAGTACAATCGACTTCGGTAGGGTGACAGAGTTATACAACAAAAGTCAGAATAAATACCGCCAGGCGTCTGTCTGACAAATTCTGTCAATCGATCGCCTTATTTTGACTCTAAGGTGTTAAATGATAAGCTTGCATGTATTTTCTTTTAATCTAAGAAGACTTAATTTTGTTCAAATGAAACAGTCTCAATGTTACCGTAATGACAAATCTGCTCCAAATATCACAATGTAGGATTTTCGCTTGAAAGCTAGTACACGTTCTATAAAAAAGCGTAACATCCGGTATATTCTGTAAAAGTTACTTTTGAATACTTTGAGGCAAGGACTATCAACGGACAATTTATGAGATAGCCGTAATTTCAGTTTCGCCAGTTGAAATTATGCTTGCAATGAACACTATTCTGGTGCTCGATTAAGTCCTCGATAAATCCCCTCTATCACCACTACCAGCACATGCTCATGATTTAATCTTGAAATAAAAAGCAAAAAGCAAAACGCCATTGATGAGAACGGTTACTCATCAGACGATGCACTTGTGCATTTGTTCGAAAGTAGCCAGCCATGAAAGTTCTGTGCCCAATTTTAAAGTTTATGTTTCATTAATGACAGTGGACATGTGTGGCCCAACTCAACCTATCAAAATTCTTTGAAAAATATTCATGCTCCCTATTTAACAGCTCTATTCTCATCGACGGTAGTCGTACCGCCTCTTCCTAATATTTCAGTATCGTAGTGAAAAAATGTTATATTTGTCGGATCCGTGGAAATTCTACGAAAACACGACTTTTTCATTTTCATTACAAAATCACCAAATTGAATAGTAAACAAAAATAAAACATCACGAAACAGTGAACAATATTGTCGATTCCATTGCTACCGTGACAACCTACAGTAGGTAAAAACTACTGCCATCATCAGTAACCAATTCCACTACATCAACAAAAAAAGAAACCACCACCACCACCACCGCCACCGCCATTACCAGCAAGAACGATTCTTACAAAGTGTAACATTTACATTTTCAGTGTTGAAATTTACAAAGAGAATGTCCAGCTTCAATCCTCGCACGTGCGAAATCATAGACAATTCATTTTAATACAAATTTTTATTCAATAAAAGAAAGAAATTCTCCGCCGGCGTCTCCTTACCACTAACACTAATTCAGAGATATATGTAATCAATATTATATTAACACATTACAATTAATACTTTTTAAT
>NC_068992.1:36073847-36075421 GCF_001194135.2 Octopus bimaculoides | reverse complement strand
CTACATTTTTCAGGAGCAAAAACCTTTGAATAGGTTTTATAAGATTTGGATGTTGGAATCTGGGCATAAAGATAAGTAGTATGGGATAAATATGTCATAATTAGAATTTTTGTCAGTGTGTATAGAGGGTAAGAACCCTCATTAAAATTCTTAATCTCCAATTTTGATGAAATTCGAATCATAGGTATTCCAGTTCATTAGAGGAATTATAAAAGAAAAGTCTAATTCTTCAATTCCATGTGACACGAGCAACGCCGGATATCTCTGCTAGTGATATATAAAAATAACATTTAATCATTAAGAAGTCATTTTAATCTTACAAAATGTTTAATCCGTTTGTTCTGTTATACTAGAAATGTGCGTATGTTATAAGTAAACTAAATTCTCAGAAGTTATATTACAATCTGCAAAATCAAATCAAACTCAAAATCAGTTATGCATGATACGTATTTCAGTGTTTATTTCAAATTTTACTCAACACCAATGTGATTTTTTAAAGAATAATGGAAGTGTATTGTAAAAATAAGTTGATAGTTAAGTCAGAGGCAGCAAGCTTCAACATCTAGGTCTTTACATTTTTCTCTCATTGTTTCTCTCATTCTCTCTCACGCTTTCTCCTCCTTCGTCACTCCTTCCATTTACAAGAGGGTGCTGAGCAATTTCTGGCTTTAAGGGTGTCGCGAAAGACCTGGGTGGACTCCAACCTTCCGAGTACTTTTACAGGGCTTAGAAAAACTGAAGGACCGCTGCAATAAGTGTGTGAATCTGATAAGGGAATATGTTGTATAAAATCATAATTAACTAATCCTCATGTATTTTTTTTTACCGAAATCCAGGAACTTTTCAGCACCTCCTTGTATCATTATCTTCATTAACTTTACCGCAACCAACATCATTATCACAATACCAACACTATGTTACTTTGTGTTATTTTCCTGTCAACCTTGATCTGGTGTTGCATCAATTCCATTTGGCTGAGTCCTCTGCTATTGCAGAAATTTGTGCCACAGTTTCTGTCAACACTAGTAATCTACATGGAATCACTTCACGTAAAAATTGCCTCACTTGATAATAGTTTGTTGTTCTTTAAATGAATATAAGTTTTGTAGAATCCTTTTCTTTATATTTTCAACTCTTGACTTATTATGATGCTACATTTCCGAAACAAGAATTAGCTGGATAAAAAATAAACAATTCCTTTTACAAATTATTATAATTTTATTGCAGACGATTTTTGCTGACTCACTCATCATAGAAGGTCGTTCTCATTCATGTTTATGATTAATACGCCCAGGTGTTATGACCTACAGGCACATTGTATTATTTGCTCCTTTCTTATGGGCAGAATCGGCACAGCTGACATATAGTTAATGGAATAATGGAAGTTATTACTTGTTTAATAGTGAAGGGTGAGAGTACAATTTGCATGAAAGTGCTTTCGGATCTTGAGAAGGATCAGAAACTATGTATTGTTTCATCGTATAAAAGTGGGTTAATACGATTTTGTCCAGAAATCACGTTTTTCAATATTTAAATTTCCCCCTATCCCCACCGCAATTTCCTAATTTGTAACT
>NC_068992.1:36067610-36072861 GCF_001194135.2 Octopus bimaculoides | reverse complement strand
AGAGTGAGAGAGAGAAAGAAAGAGTGAGTGAGTGAAGGTATGTTGTGTGATGCATGAATTTGTTTGCATGTATAAGTGGAACTCGCTATCTTACTCACTCTCTCTCTCACACACTCTCTCACACACACTCTCTCTCTCACACACTCTCTCTCACTCTCTCACACACGTACATAGCGGAGGCGAAGAATACGCACACTACCCGTTTTCGGCATAACCCTAACCCTAAACACTGGGAGTGCGTATTCGTGTATGCTTGTGTGTGTGTGACTGTATTTCCTCAGAACATATATAAAAATGGATGTCTTTTAATGCAATTTTTTTGGTTGTGGATAAAATTACAGCATGAGTAATGAAAACAGATCATTAAGTAAATTACAAATTCTGATTGAAAAGGACTGAAGAGACTAATTGGGACAGAGTTGTGGAAGACCGCTCAAAAAAATAAAAAAGGAAGAAAACAAGGTGCTTTAACAATGTGGCTATATGAGTTTGGATGACTGTCAGGAACATTGTAACTGTTAATACAGTGTCTGGGTTGGGTGGTACACTGTAACATGTTGCCACGCGTCTGAGCTATGCCGGTTGTCTTTGCAGTTCTGGACAAAACTTGACACTTTAGGCTATGCCACATACCTGATGGTTGCAACCATCAAGTCAGGTTGGTAAGCTCCATTGAGATACTTCTTAAGAGCGTTAATACATCATCCCTTTTATGTCTGAAAGTGATGACCTAGGCACATTTTTTGACGAAGTACCTACACTAACAGCTTGATTCAAAAGGTGATGCCGTAGGTACATCCGTTGACACCGGTCTGACTGTGGTAGCTGGTTGTTGACCAAAGCAAACCGCTAACTTGAAGATCTACATTCAAGTCACTAGAAAAACAGTTTTAAATCTCTGAGCGAGATGTTGGCAAATAAACTTTAATCTAAAAGATTTATCCAAACATCTTATTTAGCTGTTATTTTTAGCACACTTCACAACCACCTCAATGCTCAATGACAAAAAGAAACAAACATTAAACAAACAATTTAAATATGTTTAATTACAATTTAAATATGCTTAAAAAACAAACATATAACTTTCGGTTTTAATTTTAAAGATATCTTCCTCTGTTTTCAATGTTTCCATAATAGAAGCGAAGTTGCTGGAGCTTGCTGCCATAATCACACAGAATACAGTGTCAAATTTGTCAACACACGCTTCCTCGCAAAGAAAAGACTTCTCAAAGACTGCTCAGATTCGTTTGTTACTATAGCATTAGGCACGTTGAGAGACAAAAGAGATCTCATGTTCCGCTTCTTACTAGCGAAACAGCCATGAATGTGTCTGTGGCTTATGATTGGCTAAAATTACCAGAATTTTCAAACTTAAATTATTAATAACTCTTTATTTATTGATTTATCGCGAAAATTACTTTCACGTCATTTATTAGCCTATAAAAGTGTATCATTACACTGAATATGAAATGAGTTCGAACAGAAAATTGACGCTGTCTGCCGCTGGCAACAAAACAAAAAAGATCTTAGTACTCTGTTACTAGATTAACCTAGTACTGTGCATAAAAAAACACATGCTTCCTCCATTTTGTTGTTTATAACAACACTATGTACAACAGTATTGTCAACACTTTTTCCAGCGTATTAAAATAATTCGTGTCAACTCGCTGGAAAGCAGATATGCTGTCGCTAGACCTATTAGCCAAACTCTCCTTCAAAAGACACCTTTCCATGATGTAGACTCGGGTGAAAATCCTCTGTCCCATTTATTATATCTACGTGCATTCGAACGTAGCAGGGAACAGCTAGCCTTTGGCCGCTATTTGGATCCCGTTGTGTTCACTACTCTGATTAGTTGGTATTGGTGCGATTTCTCTCTTACTCGGTTGCGCCAACTTGCCTCGTATAACCAGTCGGAGATTCTAAATAGGATCACGCGGGACAGTCTGTTCACTACTCTGTTTTAGCCTACAGCTCCTTATAAAAACTCAGCACTTCCTTGTTCAGAGGTCTTTGGTTCCAGACCTTTTAAGTTCTAGTCACTAACCACAAAGACACAGCATGTTCCAGCAATAACGCCAGACAACACCGCCACCACAGCAGCTACGTTGAGACTTATTCGTCCAATAGCATTACGGCAACATTCTTCTTCGTTGCCACCATCATGTCACGTTGTCAACATCATCTCTCTTCGTAGCCAGCTCAGCAAGCAGCTCATCCAGGTTCCAACAGTTCACTGTTCGTGAATTACTTCACTACGGATCAACAACGAATATACAACCAGCATGACCTCCAGTACAAGTGACCCAGGTTGCAGCATCACAACCACGGCTTCACGTATGACATGTACCTGTAGCCGGCTCAGCACCATGGCCGCGACTTCTTGATACCGTATACGATTGATTACGAACTGGTTTTATTATCTTTCTTGTGTCTATGCACTTACTTCTCACATTAACATATCAATAAATGTATTCTTAATCATTCTACGCGGTTGTGTCTTTTCCCCTCGGGCATTTATTTGTTCTATCCAATTTCCATTTATTGTAAGGGCTGTGTGATGTGATGCAAAAGAGCTATTCTCGTCACCTCACGTCACACGGCCCTCGCACTTTCATCACGAAAAATGATACTTTGGACAAAGTAGTCTGAGTTACATTATTGTTGGTTAAACGACACGATGTTCATAGGTCTGCTCAATCAAACCTGGAGCTAGACAACAACATGAGACATGAACAGAAATTAAAGATTTTAAAGATATGGACATTATTATTGTTATCCAACATGGCGAAGATATGGTCGATAAAGTACCAATCATTTACTGATGTAGATACAACAAATTGTATCATTAAAAACAGTACCCTATCACGGCTACAGTCCAATGACTGCGTAGAAGGTAACCTCCCTCAAATTAGAACCCAAAGTGTACTGATAAAAGCCAGAGTCGATGAAGAATATTACTAGGATTGGTAATGCTAAGTAAAAATAATTAATTACCTCCTGGGAATAGTCATACTGTATTTGGTAATAACCAGCCAAACATATTTCGTGTCAGTTTGTGATAGGCGGTGTTACTCAAAAGAGAAAAGTTTAATTTTCGCACCTACAAGTTCTATGGAACACTCTAGAACTTCTTGGCGGACTCATAAAAATCCTAAACCACACTGAGTAAGATAACTTTCTCTAATGGATTTTTCCGTTGTAACCGTCAATAATGTTCTATGAAACATTTCAGCTTTTGTCCTTTAGCGTATTATTATTTCTTGATTCACGCACATAGCGAGCATTTGACAAATTTTACATTATGTATACTAAGTTGCGCGCGCGTGTTATAGATAAGCATTGTTGAAGGCACTTTTTTCTCTTACATTTCAACATGTTAATATAACATAACCGACACCTTGAATCAGGAAAGCTCTAAGTAGATGATTGTGAAGGGAGGAAGGTGAATATTTATTTAATAAACACTATTTCTGTTTCTACATAGTCGTTCAACATGCTGAAGACAAGGAATCACTCTCAAGTCGCATGCAGCTGACATAAAAAAGAAAAGAAAGTTACAAAACTTAGAATGCCTTCTATCATACAAAAGTTGAATCGAACCAGGCCAGCATGCATGGGACTAAGCAACTGTTACAATACGCAACGCAAACTAGCAAGGGAGCCTAGAGTCATTCGAACTGCAAATAATAGCAGCCAAATTGCCCTCAAGTTATACACCTTTATATACTCACTTGATTACGTACGACAAACCAATGGAACACTATTAAGGTCTTGGGTCTGGCCAAATTTCTTCCAATCACTTCAAATTTAAAAAAATTTCACCAGATTATTTACAAAGCGTGTAGTTCCAATGTAGTTTTGCTTGCTGCTGACAAATTATATTCATTTTTTCTACAAATTAATGTTAAAGAAGTTACAAGCATTTAAAGTTATGTAATTTTAGCCACAGGAAGATGTCCATAGCCAACATATCGTCGGTCCAAGCT
Source organism: Octopus bimaculoides (assembly GCF_001194135.2). Taxonomy (NCBI): domain Eukaryota; kingdom Metazoa; phylum Mollusca; class Cephalopoda; order Octopoda; family Octopodidae; genus Octopus; species Octopus bimaculoides. The sequence continues at coordinate 36,068,872 of NC_068992.1, read as the reverse complement.
GTTGTCATGGAAATCAACAATGACAACGTAAATGAAGCCTGTACGTGGTATCTCGGCCTGCTAGAAGAAAAGCTGTCAAATCTTCCTTAAAATACACCATAAAGTAAAAAAAAAAAAAGAGACGAAACGTTATATATGTCGTATGTATTAATAACAAAAGCATGCTCAGCGTTATGTTTAAGATAATGTATAATAAACATGAATTTAGGACCCTATTACCTTGTAATGGTTCTCTAATTATGAATGAAAAGAAAAAGAAACTATACCCCATTACGTGCCATTCTTTTTGTTCTTAAAACGTTATGGTGTATTTTGAGGAAGATTAGGTTGTTACTTTTTGTAGGTCGAGAGACCACGTACAGGTATTGTCTTCGTTGTCTTTGCTGATTTCTATAACAGTTCTGACTTACGTTATATGAACTGTGGACGTCTTCCAGTGGTTCAAATTGCATAACTTTAAATAATCATTAGCGACACAAGCAGTATTAAAACCAGATGCTAATATTTATCCCACTTAAAAGTGGAGGTTGTATTAGAATACAGAATACTGCGACAGTTAGTATTCATATAGGCTTTTGGTGTATGTAAGCACTCTTGTTCACATCGCTAGTAAGAGATAGATTACCCGCCATCACCATCGCAGAGACTAGTACTCTTTTATTAGTTTCGGCGGAAAGAATGGCGGTTGATTTATCTCCCACTAGCGATGGGAGCCATATTACAGGTAAAAAAGCCATATTAGATGATAATTATCACAGTAATCTGTGTTCTAACACAACATCCATTTTTAAGTGGAGATAAATATAATGTTAAATGCGAGTAACTTCTTTATCATTAATTTCTAGAAAACAAATGAATGCAATTTTCGTCATTAGCAAGCAAAAGTACATCAGAACTACATTTTCTGAAAATAATCTGGTGAAAATTTGAAAAACTTCAAGTTGTTAGAAGATCCAAGGTCTTTGACAACAATTCAGTGTCACATCCACCGACTGACACGCAGCTTCCTTTTCGAATGTAGCGTCTACTACTACTACTACTACTACTACTACTACTACTACTACTACTACTACTACTACTGTTCCAAATATGATGATTCACTCAGCCTCAGTAGGACGGTCTATTAAACCTCAACCCCTTTCCTCTTCCTCTTATTTTTCCACCTCTACTCCACGCTGTTGCCACCATTGCCTTCTTCTTCTGTCTGTCTGTCTGTCTGTCTGTCTGTCTGTCTGTCTGTCTGTCTGTCTGTCTGTCTGTCT
>NC_068992.1:36065395-36067387 GCF_001194135.2 Octopus bimaculoides | reverse complement strand
TATATATATATATATATATATATATATATATATATATTTCTGCCTGTCTCTGTCTCCCACTCTCTTCTGATTATCTTAAATTTATGCCACCTTCTTGTATTTTTACATTCCTCAAAAACATAACTATGCCTTCTCTCTGTCTCAACCTCATTTTTTCACTTTTCTTCGCTTCTCTCCCTCCCCATTACTGACATAAATACACATGCATAGTCACACATACGTGTGTGCGTGCGTGCGTGTGTGCGTCCTAGCGCACGAGTGCTTCGTATAAGATATGTACTATGTGCATTTTGATATTCAATTTTTTATGAAAACTAAGATTAAAAGAAAATATAGAATGAATGCAAATACTAAAGCAAAGAGTACATACTCACACAACATGCATGCATGTGTATATGTATTTTCCCTGTCACTTTCACTACACCTTATTCTCATTTTGACACTCTTCATCTAACACACACACACACCACAACGTCACGGTGTAGTTGCTCTCCAACAATATATATATTACATGAATCATCAGTTTCAGACTAACGGGATGAAATTAAAAAAAAATATAGTAAAATAATAAAGGAGAAAAACGGAAGACGGCCGTACTACAGGCTAACTAAACACTAATAAAATAGCAGTGAAGGACCTCTTTGGCGATAATAACAAAGTACGCCCTCATGCACGTGCACACACACACACACGAACACATACACACATACTCATACATGCGCGTGCGTGTATGTGTAATACATACATACACTCACACATACACACACATAAACACACACACACACATACATAATCTTTCACTTGTTCCTGTCATTAGACTGCAGCCATGCTGGGGCACCACCTTGAATTTTATTCGTACAAATCGATCCCATTATTCATTTAATTTTTAAGCTTGGTACTTCTTATATCGGTCCTTTTGCCGAACAGCTAAGTTACAGGGACATGAACACATCAGCACTGGTCATCAAGCGGTGACGGGGTACAAATACAGACACAAAGACATACACATGCATGCAAGCACACACACATACACACACACACACACACACACACACACACACACACACACACACACACACACACTCACACACACACACACACACATACACACACACACACACTTCGGGCTTCTTTCAAATTTGGTCTACCAAATTTACTCACAAGGCTTTGGTCGGCCAGAGGCCATTGTAGAAGAAACTAGCTCTAGGTGTCACGCAATGGGACTGAGCCCGATCCTTTATTTGTTTCAATCATTGAGCTCCGACCATATTGGGCTACCGCCTTTATGGCATTGCGGGGATTCGAACACTAACCGCTAGTTTCTTGATTAGGTACCACGAGTAAGCCACTACAGTTTCACATGATTGATCAATAAATTCAACCAGTCAGTGTGAAGCTATGGCGTGATATAGCTTACTTGGATGTTCTAAAATTTAATCCCTGGTCACCACCTAAAAAATAAACAGATTGGCGCCTAATTCACCAGGCAGACGACCTCCGGCATTCGAGCTGACAAATCCAGACTTTTGCGCAAACGACTTGTTCCTCTGTCACCGATTCAGAACATTCACACGATGTCCTGCGAATACGGTGCAGCTTTTTTCTCCTCCCAATCGGCAATTATATCATTAACAATTTCTCTGTAAGTAGCCAACACAAAATACCATGTCCAGCAATAACTATAAAGTTAAAGGTGGTGCGTTGCCTTGAGTTATTCTACACGCAGCTTCCTCCCAACAAAGAAAGGTCCAGCAACGATGCGATCTCCACGCATAGAGGCGACACTCGATGCTCATCTTCTTGACATATAGTGATGTGTGACAAGAAAAGACCGGCAAAAACCGCAGCAGTAGGGATCGGAGTCATCAATTTCGTGACCCCCACCCTCAGTAACAGCAAGCAAGTTCAAAAGCTGATAAATCATTACCACCGCACCCCCTACCCTTTTAAGTTATGTTGTTGATATGCTGATAGCGTCTATTAACGAGTTAG
>NC_068992.1:36058714-36064804 GCF_001194135.2 Octopus bimaculoides | reverse complement strand
CGATATTGAGACACCTCTTTTTTTCGCGCCTACTCTCTCAAGAGATTGGTAGATTTAGAAACCGATTTGTCCGCGCAAGGTATGTACGGAAAACATGCTACTGTCAGTCTTCTCTTCTTTATACGTTCTACATCTAATCACTATCGCACGATTCTTAAACATTTTCCAGACATCACTTGCACCATTTTTAATGATATGAGTCTTGTATATTTGGTTGCGCATCTTTTCATCACTAAAGGACCTCCTGTTTCATCGCGATCTAGGCAACTCGTTGCTGACAAACTAAAAATAGCAAAGGACGAATTTAGCCACATGTTAGTCTTCGGAATAATTCGACCTTCATGTAGTAATTGGTTTTCACCATTACACATGATTCTCAAGAATACTGAGGAAGGTTTGCGTTCCTGTGGAGACTGCAGACGATTAAACGCTTTAACTATACCTGATAAATACTCAATTCCTCACATCCATAATTCTCAGCTTCTTTATGTTTCTTTAATTGAAAATCAATTTAGTACATGCCTGTACTCAGATCCCCATAGAATCAGATGATGTTCCTAAAACAGCTACAACTACTCTTTTTGGATTTTTTAAATTTCTTAAAATGCCTTTTTAACTAAAAAACGCTGCTAATTTATCGACTGTCTCTCATGGTTTACACTTTGGTTTTGCTTATATTGACAACTTGTTGGTGGCTAGTTTTCAGGGTAGAGACAGAGGCCGGATCTATCCAATGTTTATTTGCTTCCATTACTGGTTGCATGCTCTGATGAACTATATCTGCAAACATTATGAAGTAACTCTGAGCCCCCAGAAACGGCAGTCGGATTTTTAACACCATACTTTCCTTTTAAATTTCTGTCTTTGTACCCTTGTAAGTTCGCTCTGTTAATATATAAATATCTAAATATTTATACTTGAATATTTATCGTCTGAAAATTTTCAGCCTTTGTTTTCTCTCTATCTACATGTATATCTCTTCACTTACTTGTTTCAGTCATTTGACTGCGGCCATGCTGGAGCACCGCCTTCAGTCGAGCAAATCGACCAAGGACTTATTCTTTGTAAGCCTAGTACTTATTCTATCGATCTCTCTTGCCGAACCGCTAGGTTACGGGGACGTAAACACACCAGCATCGGTTGTCAAGCGATGTTGGAGTTGACAATCACAGACACACAAACACACACACACATATATATATATATATATACATATGCATATATACGATGGGGTTCTTTCAGTTTTCGTCTACCAAATCCACTCACAAGGCTTTGGTCGGCCCGAGGCTATAGTAGAAGACACTTGCCCAAGGTGCCACGCAGTGGGACTGAAACCGGAATCATGTGGTTGGTAAGCAAGCTACTTACCACACAGCCACTCCTGTATATGTGTATATATATTTTGTATATCAAATCCAAGTAGTTTATGTATATATATACATACATACACACACACACACACACACACATGTATATATATATATATATATATATATATATATATATATATATATAATGTATAATATATAAACAAGGGAAAATACACGCATCCATTTATATATATATATATTTATATATATATAAAAATAGCAATGTAACAAAGTAAGAAAGTCAACATTTATTTGGAACATGCACTAAATGTTATAAAATTCACAATTGAACGAATGTCAATGTGAAGAAAGTGAAATCCAAGAAAATTCAGAAGGCATAATTCAATTTTTCATACAAAAATAATTTATTTTGCAATTTTGAAACGAACGCTGAACGAAGTGTATACAAAGGAACATGCTGCTGTTGTGAACGTTGATCAGTTTAAAACATTTGCTGAAGGATGCATGTAGCAAGACAAACTAATTTGGCATTACTATATATTTTAATTGTGTAAGGTTATATAGGCAGTAGAATAAATACTAACGCAGTAAAAAGGTTGTGTGGCGTTGAATACTCAGTGATGAAACAGCATAGCAGGAATACGATAAAGACGTTAGGACTGTTAAAAACTGGTTATAAGGAGTGGAATAACATTTCTGTAATTATACTAAAAGAGCCGCTAAAGCTTTCTACTTCGCTAAGTTTCCGAATTTGTTATAATAAGCAGAGTAACATTTTTTTTTCAGATATATTTGCGTGTATTGTGAGTGCTGTCAAATCAGCCAAATCTTCATTTTGGTTATAAAACTAGAATAATATTTCAGCAGATAAGCAGTGATAATCGTTAATACTGTTTAAACCGCGACTCTCCGCGATGGAAAGAAAAATACAAAGAGTGGTATTTCAAAGAGAACGCTGTTGTTCCATCAACGTTCAGGCCGCAACTAAACTAAACTTTTTCAAAATCGGCGCGTTTTACTGTTGGGCAGCACAGTCACATACATAGATAAAGACACACACACAGAAACACATACATTCACTCATATCTTAGCCCTACCTCTGTCCCTGTGTGTGTCTGTCTCTGTCTTTAGATGTGCGTGTGCGTGTGCGTGTGTTTCAGTCGTCACAAAAATGTATGTATACTGACAGACACATACGCCATCACACACATATACTTTTCAGTCATCGGCCAAACGTACGTAATGAACGCGTGAACACATTCATATAGAAAATATGACGTCGTCGTCGTTGTGGTGATGCTATAAAATGTCATTTACGATAGGTGACTAAAAGAAAAATTATAATATTAAATTTTTGTAATGTCTTCAAAGGTACGATTTTTTTAACCAGGCATTGACCTCATCAACTTTTGATCGTTTGGAGATAACTTGCAAGAACGGTTTTCTCCTCCCATGAGCGTGATATTGTCTTTTATGTTTTGGAGGGTACGGTCAAGTACTTCTAGAGCTCCACGTTGTGACAGTGCACTCATCCCAAACAATGAGGCAAGTTTGTTGGAGAACTGTTGCCATTGCAGAGTTTTTGGAAATGTTGCACATTTGAGATTCTTTCATTACAACGTTTAGAGGGAGCTTGAACATGGAGTGAACAGGTCTTCCCCCATTGAGGAGGGTAGCTGCAATACTGGAAGAAGGTTTGATTTCATTTCCACCCATTTAGGATTACAGGTGAAAGTGACAAAAACATCTGGTTTTCTATATGTCCTGATGTATGTCATAGCATCTTGTGTTCGTTCGTGCATATGTCGAGGACCACCTGTGAATGATGATGGGAAGATTATAAGTGCCCCATGTTTTGAATATCACCATTTGTCCCCAGAGCATCTTGGAAATGAACATAATTTTTAGTTCCTTAACTTTTTTCGATTGTTACGAATGTAGAGGAGACATTCACTATCAACTTGAGCATCCATATCAAGCAGGTATTGCTGAAATAGATCACAATACATGTACAAGTGATTTGATTGTTCTGGTCTTAACATCAGTTGGTAAGAACAGAAGTCCTTTGATGACACCTTTTTGTTTGTAATTGGCTCTCCTGTTGCAGGTTCAATCTCAGGTGTTATGATCTACAGCCACATTGTTGTATTTGCTCCTTTCTTATGGGCAGAGCCAGCACAGCTAATATACAGTTAATGGCATAATTAGAACTATTGTTTATTTAAAAGTGAAGGAGGAGGGTACAATTTGCATGGGTTTGCATGAAAGTGCTTTCTGTTCTTAAGAAGGATCAGAAACTATCTATTGTTTCATCGTATAAAAGAGGGTTAATACGATTTTGTCCAGAAATCACGTTTTCAAAATTTTAATTTACTCCACTGTAATTTCTTAATTTGTAACTTTTTTCAATTTTTCTTTTTATTTTTGTGTGTGTGTGTTATCCCCGTAGAAAAATACAAAGATTACGAATCTGAGATATATATATATTTTTACAGTTTAATTTTTCTTAATTTTTCTTAATTTTTCTTACAGTTTAATTTTCCCCCACATTACCCACCCATCACCTAGCCGCTTTCAAAAAGCTAAAATCTCCCAATCTTTCACTTTCGTCTGATGTTTCATGCATGCGTAGAATTCTACTGAAATAGTAGACGTAAAAAATACCAGACCACCACCAGAAAACCCGAAACAATAGGTAAACGACATTACTTCTGAAGAGACTTCTGTAAACTTTTACCAACTCACCCCACGCTTTTCACCAAAAAAACCCCCAAACAAACTCGGATTTTTCGCGTGGAATCAACTCCCCTGACCTCCTACTGTGCCACAACCCCTTATTGGAAGTTTGTGGCTCCTAATATGCCACAAAACACCTTTTTGTCCGGAAGACGGTGAGGTAGGTTGGAGGGGAATCCTCGGAAATTTTACCTCCCCTTCCCAAATTTCACAAGGAAATTTCACTCCCATCCACCACCACCACCACGACCAATTTCAGAGGGAAAATTTTTAGGCAAATTTTTACACGAATGTCAATTCTTGTTGACAAGGGAACGTTTCCAGTAGCACTCGTCACTTTAGTAGCACTTTAGAAATAATACTCAACGTCTTTGTTGAGCAAAACGCACCCGTACCGTATTCTTTCGTTATCTTTGTGTGTGTGTATGTGTATGTGTATATTTGTGTGTTTATATGTGTATGAGTGTGTATATGTATGTGCGTATATACGTATGTATATGTGTTTAAGTGTGTGTATATATGTATGTGTGTGTATATAAACGTGTCCAAGTGTGTGCCTTTTACACATACATGCAAAAACATACATACATGACAAAAAACACACCTTTACTCTCTCTCTCCCCCTCTCCCCCTCTCTCTCTCTCCACACAAAAGGGAAACGCATTAGTTATCCGATTAGAGAATTTCGGCGCAAAAATTTCCGAAGGGAAAGTGAAAGTTTTTTTTGTAAAACACTCAATAGCATTTTAAATCTATTCTGCAATCTGGGATTGATATAACCAGTGATTTTTAGAGGTATGTAAAAGATATTTTTTTTAACATACTTTTACTGGCTTCACACACATACACAAACACTAACGTTTTTTTTAGAAGAATTTTGTATCATTCTTTATCTCTCCTGTACAGACTTCGTTACCACTAATTTCTATAACTTTAAGCATTTTCACTTATTCTTTTCAAACTTGTTTGAATTTCAATCTAATGTAAACCACACTCTCGAAAACGTATTTCTGCAAAATGTTATCATGAAATATGTGTAAAGAAAAGGGGCTAATGCAGTTTCGCACCTCACCTTCGAAAATATTTCTTCGGTTTCCTAGGTTGTAATTAGATATCGGAAATTACAAATATGCAAAACAAAAAAAAACAAAAAAAAGTGGTGAAGGTGCACTTGTAAAAATTAGAGATTTAACCAAAAGGTAGTTCCATTGTTTCAGAAATAGGACATTGTTATCACCACACACACACACACATATATATATACACACACACGCACACATATATACACACACATACATATATATACACACACATATATATATATACACACACACATATGTATACACATATATACCTACACACACATATATATATATGTACACACACACACATATATATATACACATAATTACACACACATATATACACACACGTATATATATGCACACACATACATATACACACACATACATATACACATATATATAGACACATATATATACATACACATATATACATACATAAATACACACACATATGCATACACAGAAGATAACGAAAGAATACGGTACGGGTACGTTTTGCTCAACAAAGACAGTGCAGTGTAGCTAGGGAGTTGGCTGTTATTTCTAAAAGGTCAAGCGTTACTACGGAAGCGTTCCCTAGCCGACAAGTACTGACCCTGGTGTAAAAATTTGCCAAAAAATCTTCCTTCTGAAATTGGGAGAGAAGTGAAATTTCTCTGTGAAATTCGGGGGAGGGGTGGGGTGAAATTTCCTAGGGTTCTACCCCACCCCACACTCCGTTTTCCGGATAAAAAGTGTTTTGTGGCATATTAGGAGGTCACCGTAATTCATTAAACGAAGAAAAAGCATTTTCCAATGATTGCGGGAAGGAGGAGGGGTGAAATTTCCGCGTGTTCCATCCCACCCCCGGTTTCCAGACAAAACAAAAAGGGTTTTGTGACATACTAGGAGCTCACAGTAATTCATTCAACGAAAAAAAAAGAAAAAAATTCTCCAAT
>NC_068992.1:36057475-36057988 GCF_001194135.2 Octopus bimaculoides | reverse complement strand
TGAGGACGCAAATGTCACATCGGACATGCAAGAAAGAAGAGGAAAAGGACAGGATTTCTGGGAAAACCTCCTTTTAAGTTTATATCGAATGTTTTTAAAGATGCTCATCACAAACACAAATTACGCAATAGAAAAAGGTCATTTCAATTGGATTTGAGCTGTAAAATTGTGCGTGCACACAGCAAGAAATAACATAATTCGTACAGAAGTTTTACCTAGAGTGTCTATGTGCATGTGTATGGTAAGCTTTCGTTTGAAGAAGGAAAGTTGTCAACTCGATCATATGGGATCGTATAATTGTTCGTTAATTTCCGTAAAATTTTTAATAATGCGCAGGCGTGGCTGTGTGGTCAGTAGCCTGCTGACCAACCACATGGTTCCGGGTTCAGTCCCACTGTGTGACACATTGGGCAAGTGTCTTCTACTATAGCCTCGGGCCAACCAAAGCCTTGTGAGTGGATTTGGTAGACGGAAACTAAAAGAAGCCCGTCGTATATATATATATATATATAT
>NC_068992.1:36055332-36057047 GCF_001194135.2 Octopus bimaculoides | reverse complement strand
GTGTGTGTGTGTGTGTGTGTGAGGTAGATCAAATTGATTAAGGCGCCTCTGGTAAGAGCCCAATAAAGTATATACATATATATATACATTTCTAAATAAGAAAATGATGAAAATGGACAAAAAATTACGTACAGGGGTTTTTACTTCAAGATTTTCAAATTCATACATAGAAATTCCTACCTACAGCTGTTTCCATACACAATTCGTTAATTTGTATATACGTAGCAATAGCGGTTTCTATGGAACGCTTGCGTTAAGAAAAAACTAACACTTCTGAATTTGTTGTAGGTTAGCCTACACGTTGTTAAATACCTTGTTTTTGAAATTCTCCCTGAGAATATACCGAAACCAGTGAATTCGCTATATCATCAATGAGAATTTCAAAAGGAAGTTATTCAACAACGTATAGGCTAACCTACGACAAACTGAGAAGTGTTAGTTTTTTCTTAACGCAAGCGTTTCGTAGAAACCGTCATTACCATGTATATACAAAAATGAACACGTTCAACACATTCTTGCTCGTTCCAGTTTGACACTGGAATAGTTCACTGATGGTGTTATGATAGTTAAGATATAGAGATTATCGAGAGAAAAAGAATGGTAGATAAAACTAGTGAATAGGTGAGAACGTTGTAGATTAATTGTTAAGGAGAGAGCAGCTAGACACGTCAATTCGTCGAGCATATGCCTGTGAATAATACTACAGATTAACAATACATGCCATATCAAAATCCGACCAACTCCATCCAAAATTGCTACGTCAATCAATGTTTACTCAAATACACGGTGTATACGTATCAAGTAAACACAAACAGAACCCACATGTTGCCAGGAAATCTACACACACACGCACACACACACGCGCACACACACACATACACACGCACACATACAGGCACACAGACATAAACTCTCAGCTTTTTTTAAACACAACACGATTCTTAATCCCATGCATCCTAATCTATCTAACAATTATCTACATGGATTACCATTGAACTTTAAAAACTCAAAGACAATATAATATATTGGTGCAGAGTCTTTCCTCACTATGCATGGCATAGATTTTCAAACACCGAAATTACAGCACCAAGGGTGTCTTCTGCAATAAAAAACCTCTGCTTTGTTCCCTTCTTGAATTACTACCGTGCAAAATATTCAATCTCAAGGAAACAACAGTCTTCAAGTGAACTCCTATATACATCTTTGCAGTTAGAAAAATCTTGTAGATGCAAATTTTCTAAAACTGGATGCTCTTCCTGTCACCAACTTTTACCTGTTTCTCAAGTTCTTTGGTAATGCATCCAGTATACTACATAACTCCAGAAGTTTTCAATTTGAATTACGGAAAAATTTGGATAAGTACTGTTTTCACTTTGCTAAAGATTTTCTACTATTTGAAAATAATATGTATTCTTGTTTTTATACTATTCATTTGGTTCTTTATAGATTATTTTAATAGATAACTTATTTAACACTAAATTATTTAGAACTTATAGTTTCATTTCAACATAATATTAGAACTTCGATTGGAATAGTGTTGATATATTTTCGATTATTTTTGATTAATATTATTTGATTAATTATTAATCTTTATAGTTTATAATATCGTTAAAGTTTTTTAAAAATCAAAACTTTGTATATATATATAAAGTTTAACCTTTTATTCTTAATAATTTTTTCTTTCCTAATTTTTTCATTCATAATTTTTTCCATTC
>NC_068992.1:36043700-36054692 GCF_001194135.2 Octopus bimaculoides | reverse complement strand
CTTTTGGTAGGTTTGTTAAATCTAACTTGATTGCATAGTTTAGAGAGGTGATAAGCAGATATTTCCCAAAGAATTCACACTATGGTAAAATTATTAATACAAATACCATTAGATTTGGTTTTTCAAACACTATGAACTTAGCCCAAATAATTGCATCTCATAATTTTAAAATACTTAAATCAAAAGGAATAGGAGTGGATAGCGATATGAACCCTGATATAAATGATAATAATAATAATAATAATAATAATAATAATAATAATAATAATAATAATAATAATAATAATCGGAATATGATTACAGTAACAGAGGTCAACCCCAGAAGATTGAAGTTTGAAGGCCCTAATGCGAGAGTTAGAAATATAGTTTATCAATGTAAGGTAAGGACTCAGACAGATGTTAGCCGATACCTGGGGTGTACTTCGGGACAAATCTGTAAAAGATTATCTACTCATTATAGTACCTTTAGAGATAGAAGTAAATTCATTTGGGAACTGAAAGAACAAAAAAAGCAATATTCGTTAGAATGGTCGGTCATCGGGAAGTCTTTCCCGTACGACAAGGGTAGGAGATATTGTTCGTTATGTAATTTAGAACTATATTTCATATTATTCTTTAAAGGTAAGTTGATAAATAAACTAACAAATAATGCTCTAAGATGTACACATTTTCCAAGACACACATTTCTCTGGTTTAAATAAATTGCAATATGACCGGGTATTATAGTACATTATAGTATAATATTAAGTCTTAAGGCAGGCCATATCAATGTATAATTTACCAATAGCAGCTGTGTTTTTTTTGCAAAAGATTCTAGAGATAATATAGTATAGATTTCCATTGTAATAGGGGATTGTTTATAATTTATTAATAATATTATTAATATTATTAATAATATTATGAGGGGTTGTCTCCCCTTAACGGACCTTTATTTAAGGAGGAATTTATTTAACGAGTTATTTAAGGAGAAATTTGAATATGGACTGGACTTAGAGACGATGTTTTGGTGTTTACTTTTTGTTCTTAACCTTTTTTTCCCTGAAGATGTGTAAGGCAATTTATATGTTTGACTTGAATTTGACAGTTAAATATAGCCTTTTACAGAAATGTTGACAGGAATAAATTTCAATAATAATGGATATTAGCGTCAAAACTCTCTTTTAAATTTAAAATTTGGGATATATAACCAAGGAAAACGAAAGTTTATTCTGAAATTGTTTTGTGTTTAATTAAAAAGGCATAACTTTGAAGAAATTGTTGAGAAAGTTTGCTTGAACTGAAATCCCTTCGAGTTTTATTCAAAAATACATAAATTTTAAGAAATTGCTACGCTTACTATGATACGCGGCCTTAGAATTATTGCGAATTTCAGTGCCCACGCAGATTGTTTTAAAACCACTCTAAGCATCAAAGTCTGGCGTAGGACTCGAACATAGAACCAGAGTACTGACCCTAAAATTTACAAATTTATAAAACTTAGTTTCTTATGCCACAAACGAATCCTCCTGTCGTTACATATATAAGTCAGTATAGAGTTTTTATTCAACCGACATTAGTGTAAGATCACTCAAGGAAGTATACCTTTAGGTCAGTGTACTACGGAGTGTTGGTACAATAATGAATCGCTGTCGAAAAAGAGAACTGAAGCAATCATTGTTGAGTTTCCAATCTGATTCATCTAATATTAAACAGAAGAGAATTGCAAACGAAAAAGCTTCGCTGCTCATGGAAGATAGCATCAGTTTTGTGGAGTTTTTGACTCCCTCATTGGATGATCTAAGACAGGTCAACTGCCAACCAGTTCGACCAGTTCTAGCAAAGTTTGATCCAAAGATTTATGGAAATCAGAAACGTGACTTCTCGTCAAGCTGGTACACCGGCCGTCCATGGTTAGAGCATTCTCTTTCAAAGAAAGCCTTGTTTTGTTTTCTTTGTTGGCATTTTAACACTTCTGCTCAAGCGGATACTTGCTTTATTAAAGATGCATATTCTAACTGGCATCATGCCAAAGAAAAAAACTTTAAAAAACTAAAAGAAAAGTAAAAAAAAAAAGGTTTAAATAAACACGCCAATTCTGCAGCCCATATCCAAGCTATGGTAATATGGAGGGAACGCCAACAGCGTTTATTCACAACATCCATGTCTTCAATTTTGCAAAATGATCAATTGAGCAAAAGCCGTTACTATATCAATTCAATTGCTGATATTGTGCATTTTCTTTGCGCAAACGAATTGCCTTTTCGAGGAAACGAAAATGAAGCTCTTGAGGATCTTTATTCGGAAGGTGAGATGCAGTCTTGTAGTCTTTTTATGAAATTATTCCAGTGTACATTAGAGAAAGACTCAAAGCTAATGAAATGTTACAGCACGATTCCAAAAAATGCGACCTGTACCTCAGCAGCAGTGTCTAACGAAATCATCGAATTGTTGAGGAAATACACTGTCAGCTTTGTTGTCGATGAAATAAAATGTTCCGATGTTCCTGAAATGTGACGGAACGCCTGATTTGAGTAATACTGAAAATATTGCGATTGTTATTGTCATTGCGATTGAAAAACGGCAGGGTTCTAGAAAACTTAGTTGCAATGCCAACCACTCATCATTATGATACTGAAACATTGACCGACTTATTAATTAAGGAATTAACTAACCTTGGCGTTTACCCAAAGCGTATGTTGTCACAATGCTACGAGGGTGCTCCTGTGATGTCTGGCAAAATAAGTGGCTTTTCAAAGAAAGATTCAGAATCGACTTGAAAAACATATACCCTATGTTCATTGTCTTAATCTTCAGTTGCATCTTGTCATGGTTAACACAATAAAGCGGATTCCGGAGTTAGCTACGTTCTTCGACACCGTTAATATTCTTCATAATTTTATCAAACAGCCAAGAACAGCTAGTCTCTGTAAAGGATTGAAATCGCCACGTCTTATGGATCATAGGTAGTCAAGTCATTTCAGTGTTATTGCTACTGTAACAGAAAATCACTCCAAAATTGTTGGTTTGCTAACCGAGCGCACAGATTCACCAGATTCAAAAACGTGCATTGAAGCAACTGGAATTTTACATCAAGTTCGTTCCAAAAGGTTTGTTTTTCTATCCTTTGTTCTTGGCAAATTTTTGTATATAATTAGGGCAGTAGACAAGCAGCTTCGGAGTCACAATTGTGATATACACCATGTCCTTGAGCTTAAGATTGCCAAGAGTGAAATAACCAAACTAAGGGACACTTTAATATTTGATGAGATTCTGAAACAAATGAGTCCATTTAATGTTATTGAGGAACGCATGCATGGAAAAGCTTGCGGGTCCCAACGTTTTTCAGATTATGTTGTTGAAGTCCTGGTTCCATCACAAGATGACTGGGTAATCTTTCACCGCAAAATTTAGTTCGCCATCATCGATGAAAGCTTGGGAGAGCTGATAGATTTTCAGAGCAAAATGACAGCATATATTCTTCCTTGGCAAGTCCACTACAAATCTCCGAGATATTTTTGGATTTTGATACTTTAAAACCTTTCAGCAATTTAGTTAATTGCATTAAATCAGCCTTGCTGTCTGAACTTATTGTGGCTAAAGCATACATTTCCAAACGAAATATGATGACACTGCTGGATATTTTGGGATCTTTACGTATTGTACAGGATGCCTTTCCAAATGTTAATCTATTATATGGTGTAGCATTAACATTTGGGTCTAGCACAGCCATATGCGAGTCATCGTTTTCGACGCTAACTCGAATTATGACTCCCTTTCGATGAAAAATGAAGCACCTGCGAAAATCAAACCTCGTAATACTTACTTCTCTTAGTAAATACAAATCAATTATAGACAAGGACGATTTTCTTAAACTCTTTGCATTGAGTTGCCGTAGATTGTAGTGGTATTTAATAAATATAACCTGATTTTATTATTTTGCGTTGTGAATTTTCTTGATAAACGTAATCAAATTTTATAAACAGTACGGTTTTTAGAGTTCTATTCAGTACCCCCAGCTATCAAAATAGCCCCCACCGCCCCTGTTGCACTCGGCTGGCTACGTACCTGTAGCTACAACATTGTTTGCTTCTCTTTGTTCAGTGGCACAGTAGACAGCTATCAAAAGCAGATGACAAACATAAACCATAGCATTCGAAATTATTTTTCATAAACCGCCTTAAAAGGTTAAATAGTTTGGTATATAGTCTATTCTGATATTTACAGTAACAATTATGTCAAAATTTGAATGTGCCCGGTAAATTTGCACATACATGCAAAAACTTGTTTATTCTTCTCCTGGAACTATATTACGATGCCTGGATGTTGTGCCATAATGATTTAATTAAGCAATGAGATGATTTAGAATTCAAGTAGCAGGAAAAGGAAATTCGCTACAAAACTATCAAGAAATATAAACAAACATCTCCGGGGAAATGAGATTTGAGATCGGTTCATAATAGTTAGTCATAGATATATCTGCCCGCCAGCCTCCTTGTCTGTCAGCCTGTTTATTTGCCTGCTTGTCTATCAGACACCATTTATTTGTATTTATCTGTCTCTACCTTTCGCTCGCTTTTACTCTTTTTATTCATATACGTCTCTATCACTTACACTTTGTGTACACATATCCATTGCCATTATTCCTAATTTATATCGGTTTGGAATCAATACCATGGTTAAAGATTCCAACGGGCCAAACACTATATATAGTTCATCAAAGAAGTGTCTGTAAAGCTGAGATGTTTCTTCGAGGAGCACCGGTTTTTTGCTAATGTCAGTATCCTTCATACGCACACACGTTCACACCACACATGTGTGCACACATACACGCACCGGCAAACACATATATGTGTGATTCCATCCGATGGGGTGCGATCCTACTGAAGCGCGACCATGATACGACATTGCATCTCATTCAAGGACTTCCTGAACAGATTTCAGGAGTTCTGTTTATCACAATCTCCTTAATGGATGTTGCCACAGGGTTTAATCGGGACAGGAGCTAACAGCCTAACCGGAGGAGGGAACAGAAAGTGTCAACAGCATTAGCTGTTCAGTGACTCTGTGACACGTCCATGGGTCTGACCATCTATGAGATTGATTTGAACCTTGTGTATATTAGGCGACATGAGCTAGTGATGATACTGATAAACAATCTCAAGATATCTGATAAGTGAACAAGGTAAGTTGAAGTAAACGATTTCATGCAATAAATGAACATTTTTAATACAACTGTAATACTTTTATACCCTTTCGAAATTGAATTTATTTCATATCTTCGTGTATCAAATCATAATATGAAATAACTACGAAAATTACCACTAAGGAAGGATACCAATTGAAACAGTGTTAATGTAACGCATTATGTCAAAAGAATATTTGAATGCAACACTGCAAATGATGAATTACACAGCTCTAGACTTAATCTATCATTTGGTTTAACTCCTATAGCTGGTCATTAAACACCTTTATCCGAGCAAACATTTGGGATAGGTTTCTGGTTTGGTATGAAAATAACTACCACTCTATTCTTTAACAGAACCATAGGAATGTACTCTTACCGATGCCAGTGATAAATAGCACGTCTTCATTGTACCTATTTGCTGACAAACATTAGATTATTCAGATAAGTATAAATAACTAGATGGTGAATAGTCGACTTCTTGACAATGATCTGGAGTCATAAAAGTTTGTTGAAGATAAATGTTCAAATAAAACTAAACCCCCAATATGATAACGTGTTTTCTCTCTCTTCAAGCTTTGTCTGCAAAACTATATTTTTATGCTTAACTAATGTACTTCCAGTCTTACCTAATCCTTATGAATTTTCCTTTATTTATCACTGATTCTTTCTGCAAGTTTATGCCAGTACTGGGTAAAATAAACATCCGTTCATCTTGTAGCGTCGATTTATTTATACCGATGAGTCAATATGTGTAAAGTCGTCTACCACTTCTAATTATGGAGGGTTGGCGCGTGTTTGTGTTCATTAAAAACATTACTAACTATGCTCTAGTACATATGTCTCTTTCTCTAACTATTTCTCATTCTATCTTTAATACATACACGCGAATGTATTTATGTATAGGAGCGTATGTATGTATGTATGTATGTATGTATGTATGCATGCATGCATGCATGTATGTATGTATGTAGGTAGGTATGCATGCATGAATGTGAGAGTATGTAGACAGTGATACACGCGCGTGCGCACACACATACTCACACACACAGATAGATAAATAGATAGATAGATAAAAAGATAGATAGATAGATATGCATTTGTGTCTGAGAGTGTTTGCTTATCCAAATCTGTTTTCGTATTTGATGATGTCATTGTGGAGAGGGTAATATATGATGAAAGGTAAAGGTCATGTGACATTTATTTATACACAAGCGTGTGTACATGTACACCTTTACATCATTCCCCTCCCTCTTTAGCATTATCTTGAATTTTTCCAGTTCTTTTCTCTCAATACACACATCTTCATTTTTTATTTTGCTGCCTCTGTGAAATTCTTCTTCCCTTCCATTGCCTCGTCAATAGTCTTCAATCTCTTCAACAATTCCTCCTCAGACGATGTCAAATCTTAGGAGCTAACACTATCATATTTCCTCTCCATATCACGTTTCCCCCTTCAAACAAGAGGAGAAAGCGTCAACAACGCTGCCACAAGCAGCAAAACAAAGTACCGCTAGACACAAAACAATTAGAACAACAGTATTGCCAATAATAATTTAACTCACATTTTAACTCAGAGAAAAACGTCCAACTCCTGAAAAAATATAGCGCGTCGAAAGGACAAGACAGCAGCTAACTCTAATAAATAAATATGAACTACAAGATAGGTTGTATGGAGTTAATGCATTTAAGACGAGTTTATTATATACTAGGGTTGAATTTATTAGTTTAAAATTTATATACAAGTTTGCTTTGCTATCATTAATAATTTAGATTAAAAAAATTTAAAGCTTGAAAGGTATTTATGCCTACAAAATATTAATGGTTCAGAGATCTTATTTAGTAGGAGTTTCATATTAGTGCGAAGGATATTATTAGATTATTTTGTGCATAACTTACAAATGTTTGAATTCGTATTATATGTGGTTGTTTCAGTTATTATTACCCAATCTAATTTATATCCAATATTTTGTTGTTTCAATTGGTTTACATATATAGATAGTGCAGTTGAATTCACTTATAAAAGAATTTACGTGTTCCCGATATCTTGTCTTAAAACCAACTGTACTTCCTATATAAATTTTTAGTAATCTCACATTTATACACAACATTTTTCCTTAAACAGGAACCTTTTAAGGGGAAGCCATCAGAGGAACGACAATTACACATTTTGTTTATAGGTTTCGATTTATTGTTTCTATTTTTTATTACCGTTTCAGTATTAATATTCTCTAAACTAGGTTCGGATTATTTTAAAGCTTATGTTTGCTATTAGCCGCAATAATAGAACCCGAATTTGGTGCTGATGAATATAATTTTAAAGTTAAAAATAGGGTGCTATTTATGGTCCTTAAGAAAGTTTTTTTCAATAATCTTGAAAAAATTTTGAGAAGGTTTCTGATTTGAAGAGAGAAAGGTGGGGGTGAACCATAAGATTTCCCTTTTTCTAGAGGTACTCTTGTTAATTTGTCTATATACTGCTGCATTATTTCTATAATCATAACTATAATTATATTTATAATTATAACTGTAAGAACTTCTATATCTGTGGCGAGATTCTTCATCAATAGAATTTTGTTATATCTGGGAATAGTTTATCTAATTTATTTTTAAGTATTGTGTTTTAAGTATTGTATTCTTATCAAAACCGCTAATCCTCAGCGCAGTATTATACAGGAGTGCGTGATTATTAGATATTCATTCGTTATCAGATAAATTTGATAGTCTAATAGAGCCCCCTTTAATTTTCCCGTTTATAATACTTGGTGAGTAATTTGATAGACAATATATTTTATTATTTTATTTGGTTTATGATAAGGGTAATATAACCCATTATTTAAATTTAGAGTAACGTCTAAAATATTTACTTGTTCTGCTATATTTTCAAATATTATATCCAATTTACACCCCTTGAAGGATTTTGTTAATGCTGTTTTTGTTCTATATACAGTTTGCAGAGGGGGACCAGACATGGCAAACAATGCCTCCTACCTATATAAGCTACCTTTAATGTAAGGGAATTTCTCATAAATTTTAGGAAGAAAGAATAATCCAACTAAGTCAGTAATCTGAGCGGAATCTGAAGATTCCATTGTTACGTCCAAATCGTCTTGGAGGTCATTGCGCGTCCAGTTCTTATTCCTAAAAGATACTAGGGTCTTTCTAGCACTCATTATTACATCTCTTTCCAATGGGGAAATATTCTTAAAGTTTTGAGTAAAAGTTATAGCCTTATCCAAGGGATCAGGTGATA
Source organism: Octopus bimaculoides (assembly GCF_001194135.2). Taxonomy (NCBI): domain Eukaryota; kingdom Metazoa; phylum Mollusca; class Cephalopoda; order Octopoda; family Octopodidae; genus Octopus; species Octopus bimaculoides. The sequence goes on along the minus strand of NC_068992.1, from coordinate 36,046,278 downwards.
TGTATTGGTAATAATTTCTGATCAAATTATAAAAAATAGGTTCTGTTTTTATTGTCTAAGGAACAAAACCAAGTGATGACATCAGCAGTACCGTTCAACAATGGCAAATTTACACCATCCTTAGCATATGGAAGAATTTTATTTATAATAAATTTATTAATCTTACCAAGGTCGGACTTGGTTGGACATAATCGAATTTTATATTTTCGTTATATATTCATGTACATTTTTATATGTTCATATATATTTATATGTATATCTTTATGCATTTGTGTATTTTTATGTAATCTTGTACATGTGTATATATTTTTTACGGTTTTATGAGATTGGCCTTAAGTACTCCGATATTATAAAGGAAAATTGTTTATCGATTACCTGAATTTTGTGTCTTCTATCGATGACTATATTATTCATATAGCTCATATTCTGAGCACTACATGGTTGTTTTATATACAGAATTATTTCCTTTATTCTTTCCTTGTATTTGTGTGTGTATTTTATTTTTGTATTTGGTGTATAAGACATGTGAATACATGTGTTTTAAGAAATTCGTTGTACTTCGTGAGGGCCATTATGTCAATAATAAACACACGCACTGGTTCTATTTCTCTTCTATTATTATTGATAAATTAGTTGATATTTAACCAATTAAGTAATCGATCATCTGATTAATCGTTCTGTCTATCAATCTGCTAAATCTGTTAATGTTCTTGCGTCGCTATTCGCAACCTCATCAATGACATACTCTCTCTACTTCATGTATGTATGTATGTATGTATGTACGTACGTACGTATGTACGTATGTATGTACGTACGTACATGCTTGTGTATGTATGTATGTATGTATGTATGTATGTATGGATGGATGGATGGATGGACGGATGGATGGATGGATGGATGGATAGATATTGTTAAAGTAAGAGGAGAGAGATAAAAGATGAACTAGATATAAAATATCTGGTTCGGTTCTTTTTGTCATTTCCAGAAATTTCATTTCCTTTGTAATAATTACATTACATAGCACTTTAGATTTGATTTGTTTCGAATTCTGGAAGCCAATTAACCATTGTTGCACAAACGAAACTCTCGTCTTTGTGTAATGTATCCAAAGCTTGTCAGATAGATGAGCAGAACTCAACTTTTTCCGAGTTATACTTTGGGAAGGAATTATAGTAGAGAATGATGCACTTCAGAAATACTAAATTGGCAGCACTGGGTTGTTGGGCAGTGTCTTGTAGTTAACATAGAGAGGTTATAAGCAAGAAACCTTCGGGTAGAAATTCACAATTTTCATCTTTGATTCTGAGTAGAGTGGAATTTAAACTAGTTTCGCTCTTGAATTATAAGCGATATAAGTGAAAGAATCATAGTTTCTAACAAGTATCAAATTCTGGAAACGAAGCATCTAAGCGGGAATCCTATATAATGACACAAGACATTTTGGTTTCTTTTCTACCAAACACAATGACAGTTTTCAAAATAAAGTAAAAAAAAAAAAATGATCTCTGTATGTTATGGTTTATATTTCATGGATTCAGGAAAAACATATTTGACTTCAACAAGTTTGAAAACAGAAAATTGTGAAATGTCTCCCAGCACCAAGAAAGCTTCTTTGGTGTAGCTTAATTTGCATGAATTTGTTCGTTTTTCATTGGAGGAAAACTGTTTTAAGTATGTGTCATATATTTGTTATTGCTCTTTGTTCCATCTCCCTCAGATTTAGTTGCTGAAAAGATTGTTGTCGTAAAAACATACACCCCCCCCCACCAAAACCCCCCACTAATAACGACCTGCATTATTATTATTATTATTATTATTATTATTATTATTATTATTATTATTATACTTGTTTATGTTGATGTTAATGTTCTCGTTATTATTTGTCGCAGCAGCATCAATAGTTGCAGCAGCAGCAGCAGCAGCAGTAGTAGTAGTAGTAGAACCACACCCTGAGTGACACTCATTTGTTTTAAACTACTTCGGTTATTGTATCGTTATTTTGAAATATTATGTAAGCAATTACTGATATCATTCTGTTTGGTCATTTAACTTATTTATGTTTCTTCGTTTTTTATTGTTTTTTCTAGAAGGTGCGCGCACGCGCGTGCTACACTGTCTGTCTGTCTGATTGTCTGTCTGTTTCTATGTATGTATGTATGTATGTATGTATGTATGTATCTATCTATCTTTCTATTTATCAGCTTAACTAATGCTCCATGGTTGAAATTGTGGATGAAACTGTCTTGTGAAATATGCCTTCAACGCACGAAATAGGACACATTTTGTTTATTTAAGAAATTTACGGTTTATATTTTTTTATATGTGTGAATATGTGTGTGCAATGAATAATGGATGAAATCAGATATTAGAGAAACAATAATTCATAGGCTTGTTAAAACGATTGAATACAAACGCGTGCGCGCACGCGCACACACATGCACGAACAAACACACGCACACACAAACACATATACATGCATATGTACATCCATACAAACGTAATACATGTATGCATGCTTGTATGTATGCATATATGTATATATATATATATATATATATATATATATATATATATATAT
>NC_068992.1:36031260-36039463 GCF_001194135.2 Octopus bimaculoides | reverse complement strand
ATAATAATAATAATAATAATAATAATAATAATAATAGTAATAATAATAATAATATATATATATATATATATATATATATATATAATGCACAAACACACACATACACACGCATATATAAGCGCAGGTGTGGTTGTGTGGTACGAAGCTTGCTTCCAATCCTCATGATTTCGGGTTCAGTTCCACTGCATCGCACCTTGGATAAGTGTCTTCTACTATAGCCTCGGACCGATCAAAAACTTCTGAGTAGATTTGGTAGGCGTAAACTGGAAGAAGCTCGTCTCATATATATATATATATATGTATATATATTTATATGTGTCGTTGTGTTTGTGTTTGTCCCCCATCACCGCTTGACAACCGGTGTTAGTGTGTCTATCTTCCCGTTAATTAGCGGTTCGGTAAAAGTGATCGATAAAATAAGTAGTAGGCTTTAAAAAAAGTCCTGGTGTTGATTCATTTGGCTAAAATTCTTCAAGGCGGTGCACCAGGAAGGCTGCAATCAACTGACTGAAAGCAGTAAAAGAATAAAAACGCGCGCGCGCGAATGTGTGCGTGTGCGTATGTGTGTAGTATGTAGATAGTGCTAACATTCAAGTAGTATCCTCATGAAGCGTATCTGCTTATTCCACTACTCCAAAATTGTATGTAGATGTTATAATTGTGTGAAGCATACAAAAGAGTTGAAGATACTTTTTTGCAGAGTAATTACATATCAACGCAGGAGAGTGGAAAAAATGCTTTGGTATTAATGTTGGTGCTGTAATCTTTAAAATGTTGGATTGTATGTAGTAGGCACTCGCCATATCACGGTGCACCTATCACGCCGTCAGTACATCGCGGATTTATATCGCGTACTTCTCAGTATATCGCGGGTTTCTGCGGCCGATAAACATTTATGTTTTTTTTAGATTTTAATTATTTCTGTGGTAAAACTAGCATTTTCACGCCTAAAAATAAATTAATAAATAAAAACAGTACAGTACGACACTGTATAACACATTAATCAAAATATATTAAAAGGAAATATGTAGTATACTGTAGATAAGTAAACAAAGAATCGCACATACTGTAAGGAAAATGGAGTGTGTGGTGTTGCTTTGCATTTATAATAAAATAAAAATATACAAATTATAAAAATAATTAAATAAATATACCGTACAGTATTGTTTCTACATCGTGAATTTTCACCTATCATGGGGGGTTTTGGAACGTAACACCTACGATAATCGAGGGATAACTGTACTTAGTAAAAACCCAGTAAAGACATGATTATCTCTGACCACTTACTACGTACTCTTTCTTTATTTTGGCACTACGGCCAGAACACAGAGGGGACTCCAAAAGGACAGACAGAACACCACAGTGAGAATAAAAAACACAAAAGTAATGAAAGTGAAGATGTTATATAATAATGAAAATGAAATGGCTGCATGAAATGTCTACTCCCATGCAGTACCATTTGAACATTTAAATACACTGTTTATAATCGTTCATTTTCCCTTTGTTTTTTCCTTATCATCGTTTGTTTCTCTTCTTTTTTACTTCCTCCTTTTTTTTCCTAATAAAACAATTTTACTTATTTCTTTTTTAATATTTCATAAAAGGTTCGAGATCTTTCAGTTCTACCACTGGTGACAATTCATCGATCAATTCCTCTTCCACACATATCGTTCAGCTTGTACCTCTCCTTATCGATCACAATGGCCTTCACGTTCTCCGCATACACATCTGTGGGCAGCTTCACGATTATAATGGACTTAAATTCATTATTTTCCGTTCAGTTTCTTTATTTTTAGCATATGTCACAAAATTCCATCGATACTTTTTCGCTTTTCTTACTTGTTTTCCCCTTTCCTACTCTACTCCTGGTGCTTTTTCTTTTTTCCTCCTCCACTCTGAATAGTCTCTCCATATCCCCTTCATACAGTCGTTCTCCTCGATCCTTTTGCTCCACTAGTATAACTAATGTCTTTGCTGCTGTCTCCTCCTTCTACAACTCCTCCTTGAGCTCCTCCTCAAGCTCCTTTCCAATCTCCTTGTCAATCATCATTTCACCTTCCTCATTTCTAACTTCCTTCACAACCTCTTTCTCTACTTCTTTTTTTCTTTTTCTGCCTCCACTTACTACGTACTCTAGTACTTCACGCACTTCTCTTACTTATAGTGACTAAGGTTATTCCATTCGTCACGTGGGAGGGGAGTACCATTACTAATTCCCTAAGTGTCATTTTATTTAGCAATAATTTATTTTTTATTCACCCCACCTCCCATCTTTGAGGGTGTTTTCATACAATTTAATGGTTTTTGCACTTGGCGTCTATTTTCAGGAACTCTGTATGTTTTCTTTTCCTATCACTTGTACGCTTGGGTTCAATTACCTGCAGTGGCATTGTTACTTGGACCGTGTCGTACAACCATTCCATGGGTTCTTCCAACTTCTTTGGTTTGCTTTCCTCGAATCTCTTTTTCAGTTGGTTCCTGTGTCTCTTTTGTATGCCTTTTCTATTTTTAACCCACTACATCATTTTACCTATGCATTTGGTAATTACGTCATCCTCCCAACTCTACTTTCCATTCTTGTATGCCCTCATATGCACCTTTTCACTAACTTCAAGAAATTTTGCTATGTCTTCCCAGGCACTTTTTCTTTTCTTGCAAGGTAGCAATTTATTAAAAACTGATTTTACATTCCTTGCAAACATCAACTCCGCTGGTGAACTACCTGCTGGTGTATTCGGATTTGGTGTCATACGGTACACTCTTAAAAATTGTTGTAGAGCTACCTCATCTGTGGTTTCCTTATTCGATTTTCTTAGGGATCTCTATAAGGTCTCGACAAAGCATTATGCTTGTCCATTAGATCTGAAATGGTATGACACAGAAGTTACATGTTCTGCGAAAATTTCATAAAATTTTTAAAATTCGCTAGATACAAATTGTGTTCCATTGTCAAACACTATCTTGTCTGGGTTGCCAAATCTTGCAAACAATTCTCGTAAAAGATTTATCACAGTTGAGGAGGTTGGTTTTTTTTTTTACACTTACAAATTTCAGGCCATTTCCAGAAATGATCAACTATCATTGATACATAAATCGCGACGGGCCACGATCGTGGCCGTCAGGCACAGGTCGACAGGCTACGACCGTGGCCCAGATAGATGCATTTAATTTATGGGCGTTTGTTGGGGTCTAATGTCACTCAAACACTCCGATATCCCCCAGAATGCAAGAGGACTGATAGTGCAACTAATGACTTTTCAGATGATGTAAAACTTGCCACCATTATATACTAAGAAGTTATTTTAACTATTTTTTGTTTTTATGAATGCATGATAGTCTCATTTTCATAAAATGTGCTCAGCAGTCCATACTGTGTAAGTGCAAATCCCAGCGCTTTATGGGTTTAGTAGTAAGAACCGCTTAATGTGTAGTCTCGACCACGGAACAGCTATTTTTGTACAATGTTTACTTTTTATCGTGGGTAATTTTTCATTTCATTTTGGCTTACATACAGGTGTTCTACTTTGTTTTACTGCAATTTTTTGCTTCAATCCCTCAGCCGCATTCGAAACTGGTGAATGAGTACTACCAGAATATTTTTTACAATCTCCTGTTCTGATATATATATATATATATATATATTCGTTTATTCTTTTATTCTTTTACGCGTTTCAGTCATTTCACTTCGGCCATGCTGGAGTACCACCTTAAAGCATTTTTAGCCTAATAGTTCTATCAGTCTCTTTTGCCGAACCGACCGATAAGTCATGGGGACATAAAAACATCAACATCGGTTGTCAAGCGATGGTAGGAGGGACACAGACACAAAGATACACACATAAATACACACACACACACAAATATAAATATATACGACGAGCTTCTTTCAGTTTATGCCTACCAAATCCACTCACAAGGATTTGGTTGGCCCGAGGCTATAGCAGAAGACAGTTTCCCAAGGTTTCACTCAGTGGGACTGAACTCGGAACCATGTTGTTGGGAAGCAAGCTTCTCACCGCACGGCTACACCTGTATCTTGGGAAGTCACTGAAAATGTTGTGAATGGCAACGAAAGAACTTTGACGAACAAAAAAAAAGAAGAAAAAAAAACAGATTGACTTGGACCAGTAAGTTAAACGAGCGATCGATTAGTTAGTTTGAAAGATATTTGACCAAGTGACTGATAATAAAAAAGTGAAATTGAACCTGTGCATGTATTATAATCGTTGGTGTAATGACTCACCTAAGATAAAATTTGTTTCGACGCGACAAGTGAGACAACTCGTCCCATAACCCATTCAAAAGTGATAGGCACCGATGTTTCGCAAATTTTGTGGTTTATCATCACATACCTGAACCGAATCGGAAGCGAACTGAACCACCAGTTTATGACTCTATAAAAATAGTGCAAAAGTCATTTGCTGGTATTCTACGACGATGAATACGTAAGAATATATTCAAATATGAATTCGAAACAGCGCTAGTGTTGTAAGCATTATCGACCATATATACTCAGTCTTCGGGACTTGCTTGTTCACCGGTGAGCTGCGATTTAGCGTAGTGAGAATAACTCACTCAAAGTATCGAGTGTTAAAACACCTGAAAGTCGTAGGTATAAGTTGATATGGCTTTTATACTGTTTGTATACAGCCACGGACAAGCGATTCATTTCGCCTCCGATCCGGTTCAAGTTTGTGATGTTGATATACAACAAAAAAGTGCGAAACATCGAAGTAGTATTTTCTATATTGTAATGACTAACATAATAATCAAATCAGTCAATGGCCAACTTATAAAGCAATAGATAATGTTCTTCTATCATTTGTACGATGCATCGATACACATCCGTTTTTATACTTGGTGAACTTCCGACTCAAGAACTACATGTCTTCTCTACTAAATGCTAGTGAACTTGGATCTTACACACACACACACACACACACACACACACACACACACACACACACACACACACACACACACACACACACACACACACACACACACACACACACACACACACACACACACACACACACACACACACACATGTATACATATATAAATGTATGCATGTATGTATATATGATTTTTCTTCGAGTTTGATTTATGTTCCTGTTGAGAGTGTTCAAGCCGGTTGCTAACAAAGCAACATGACTTTCTGAGTTAAGAGAGTTTCCGGGGTTTGTAAATATGTGGTTGAGTTGATGTGTTGGTTGAACTGTCGATGCATACACCCAAGTGTGTGCATCTATTCACATAAGAATCTCAGATGGAGAACTTTTGGAATGTTTTCCAAATTATCACTGTTCCACTAAAAGACTGGATTTGAAGAATCCGCATCTTTTACTTTTGCTCTTTCCCCGTGAAACCTAATATTTCTAGGTTTTTGTGCAAATTTATTGGTATGTGACTAATGCACATAGATGATTGGTAAAAATGAGAACTCATAGTCATAGTACCAGAGTACTATGGTGCTATGAAGTTCCGCATTAATTCGCCATTCCTGGATTTTTGATTGTACATTCGTATCTGCTGGGTAGTTGACCTCTACAACAGTGCATGACTTTCGTTCGGTGTCCTACAGAACAATATCAAGTTCGTTATGTTTGCACCGAATCGATGTTTTTATTGGGATGTTCCACCAATATTCCTTGATTTTGAAGATGTGAAAACCTCCTGGTTTTGATATGCTTTGATGTAAACCCCAGGGCAGTCCTTCCTGCCAATAGCATTGTAAATATTCTTTGTAACTATATTATGTTTCAGGGGCAGATAGTATCCTGTAGGCATTTAGGGGTAGCTGCTGATGATGTGGGTGCACACTGATATGGCAGAGCCGACATTGTTTATCACAACGTGGAGGTTTGGTAGTATCTTTGATCCTCTTGTTTATAAGGTATTTAGTAGCTGTCTCCTGTTCCTGAATAGCGAATACATATCCTTCTAGGTGCGATGTAATGTATTTATCGCAGTTCTAGGAGAGGTTATTCGTCCTGTCAATGCTGTTGTTATCTTCTAGCTTACGGGATATATACCCATACATTATTTTTTGTTGGTATGATGCTTGTTGCTCTCCCAAGCTTGTTTAGGTAGGCCAGTCCAGCATCCTTTGGGTCGCATGAGACAGTTGTATTTTCAGAATACCTGCACAGTACTTTCTCTAATTCTGATGATGATGCTGCTTTCACTTTTGTGTATGCATGTAATGTACTCATTTCTTTCTTTTCTGTTCAGCAGGTGTTTCCTGAGTGGTACAATGCAACATTCAAAGGCTGTTTGGACTGACCATATCTCCCTACCGCCATCGCTTCGTCTCGCATAAATACGTATGTACATATGTACACACACACACACACACACACACACACACACACACACACACACACACACACACACACACACACACACACACACACACACACACACACACACACATGTTTGTATTTCGCCTTTTGTCGTACGTTTTAGCTCATATGGAGCACTATGCAATTTTTTTCCATTTAATCACAATAAATATACGTCATGTAACGATAATTTCATCGTTAGCTGGGTTATGCAAATGCTGTTCTGAGTCTTAGTCATGAAAAGAGGAAGTGCAGCATTTCATGCTGAGATTACGGTCATCAACTGTACAGCAGTGTTGTATTTTTATTTGTGATAGTGATTTCCAGCTTTGTGGACTGGACCTTATATGATATGAGTTGGCAATTTTTGATCTGGAGTCCAATGGTCTCTGACAAACAACAAGCATTAATATACGGGTGAATTATAAGGCGGCGAACTGGCAGAATCGTTGGCACGCCAGGCAAACTGCTTAGCGGCATTTCTTCCATCTTTACGTTCTGAGTTCAAATTCTGCCGAGGTCAACGTTTTCTTTCATCCTTTCGGGGTCGATAAAATAAGTACCAGTTGAGCACTGGAGTCGATGTAATCCTATCCCTCAAAATTGCTGGCCTTGTGACAAAATTTGTAAACAATACGTGGGTGAGTTATTAAAGTTCACTGAATTGTAAAAGAATCATACGTCTTCACCGACGAGAGAACATATAGAAATGTACTCGCCCAGGATGCAAAATTACGAATGAAAAATAAAAAACTGTATGGATTGAGTTGATATAGGCAGAGACGGGGTAAGAGATGATGTGAAGCGTACGAAGGGAAAGTAGTAACATTTGAAGGATGAGTGGTAGAAACAAAAGTTTGAAGCATGCTGTATTTCAGATGAAATAGAAAAGAGATGGTGTTAACCGGGCAGCAGGGGAAAAAATTATTGTAAAGTGCTACAGCAATATTTTACGAGAGATTGTGATGTTAGATTTTGAATCTTTATTTGTCTGAGAAGCAGCTTGTTGGCATAAAAAGAAGTAGAGTTACTTCAGGCGATGATGAAAGCAACAATTAAAATATTTAAAGACTAGATAGAAATGTAAATCTCAAGCGAATTGAAGATTTTCTCACGGAAAGCTCATTTCTTGCTCTACAATACACGCAAACCTCAACTGTATATCAAACATAAATCGACATGTTATATCTTTAGCCAAATTATGTTTGTCTTCATCAACATATCTTAGAAATAACTTCTCATTTTCAGATCCCTATTTAAAATACAACTTACTTTTACTAATACTATTCAATAATTAAACTACTATTTTAGTCGGCATAGACTGCCACTTATCTCCTTAAAATCTAGAGCTTAATTTGAAATTAGTTGTCAATTCAACTGAGAATCACAGTTTATCTACGAATATCATCTCACCATTAGTCGTATCATTAGATTCATTTATTTTCTCTTTCGTACAGGTTCCAACCACTTTTCTCAAACCAATTGTCGCAAAATTTCATAAATACGACTGAAGTATTTAACGAAGGAGAGCCTTTTCTGATAGTGAAATCAAATCTGTGTTTCGAGGTAAAAATAACGTTGCCTTCAGTGTAAAAAAAGGAAGAATGTTGAATCATCGTGAATTCAGATAACGGGTGCAGTTTGAAAAGGATGTTTCATATAGCACAGACGAAATGACTGCATTCTTCAGGTTTAGTTAAGGATTGTCTGTTTTGAATTGTTTATTGCTATTAACCGAACTTAATGAGATTTTTATTTCAGAAAGATCTTACTCAAAGACTAAGTTATGAAATATAAGATAAATGTGATCTTACGCTATTTTGCCTTTGTCCTTTATGTTCATATCTGGTCTCCTT
>NC_068992.1:36029962-36030889 GCF_001194135.2 Octopus bimaculoides | reverse complement strand
ACCACCACCACCACCACCATCATCATCACCACCACCATCATCATCATCATCATCATCATCATCATCATCATCATCATCATCATCGCGTGAGTATATAAGATGACGCATGAAATAAAGTACGAAGGGAACCAAGTACCACCACTATAAAGCCATCACTACGATGACTCCAACCACGACCATCATCACCACTACCACCACCACAACTTACACCACCATCGACGTCACCACCATCACAACTACCGCTGCCGCTGCCACCACCTCCACCACCCTATCATCAGCATCATCGTCATCGTCATCGTCGTCGACATCGTTGTCATCATCGTCGTCGTTGTCGTCATCATCATCATCATCATCATCATCATCATCTTTATAACTAACAATGGCAACAACCATAGCAACACCATAAACTGCAGCAGCATCAGTAGAAGTCTTCGCTATTGTTGGAAGGAGAGGAAAAGAAAGATGATGATGATAACCAGGATGATGTTGATGTTGATGATTGTGATTAACAAGAATAGGAGGAAGAACAAGGAGGGGTGGGGCAGAAGCAAAACAAGAACAAACAAAACTTTCGAAGGTAAAGGAGGCTTAACCATTCATGAGTCATCTAACAATTGGCAGATGGTGTCATTTTATTTGTTTATATATTTTTGCTGGGATGGAGGTGAAATTTCATTTTTTTCTTTTCCTGTGACAATGTTTTGTTGTTTAAGAATGGCTGAAGACACAACGGCTCTTGTAATAATAGACTAAAGACTAACTATTGTTTGAAGTGCTCATATTAGAACACTGCAATATCTCTGTCAGTTGGTCTGTGTATTTGTATATAATAGGTGTATGTATCTGAAGGGTGTTGTGATAATCAATATGAATGTGTGCTTGTCTCTCTTTCTCTCTGTGTGAGCGTATATATATATATATATATAT
>NC_068992.1:36025830-36029613 GCF_001194135.2 Octopus bimaculoides | reverse complement strand
GTTCGAGGTATATACTTTTAAAATGACACACAGTTACTGATCTCGTAAAGAGAAAAACAATCAGTTTTAGATCTCTGAGCGAGAAATAAGTAGTAACAGCACTACAGAGTAAAATCTATTTGCCAACATAAATTGGCAGTCCTGATTAGGACGATGTTACTACATTTTTTAGCCTCAGTTATTTGAGGGTATTTGAGTAAATATAAAATTTAATAAATGGAGTAATACGCATATGTTAAATGAATTCTTTTATTTCCGACATATGTTTCGAAGATTACAAATGGTTCTTTCAAAAGGAATGAGTGATGTTGATAAAGATGTAATCTTCTCTTCAGGGAAATACATAAGAGCCGACTTAACCGTAAGACATTTTAACCGGTTAACTGAGGATGGAGTATTTTCGAAGTCTGAGGTTGACTGTATGGAATAAATCCAAGCAGTTAATACATGGGCGGTAGCAGCACTTTGGTATAGAGCGGGAATTATAAAATGGCAAACGAGAGAAGTAAAGAAAATGGATACCAAGACCAGAAAAATGTTTACAGTACACGGTTGCCTTCCACCCTAAGAGTGACACTGATAGGCTGTACTTGATTAGAAGAAAGGGCAGGAGAGGTTTGATGTGTTGCCAGGACTATATCGAAGCAGGGGAAAACAGCCTAGGGTGGTATATAAAAAATGCTGTGAAGACACTGTTAAAACACACGAAGAAGGTCGGCGTCATCAACACTGAAAATTGTGTTACTAAAGAAAAATTTAAACAAGAAATGAACAAAGAAAAAAACAAAAAGAAAAGAAAAAGCATGGAAGGAAAAGAAAATGTACTGTCGGTTTGCAAGAGATGTGAACAGGAAGACAGATACAGAGAACTGGTAACTATGGATGATGAGGAGTGACCTGAAGATAGAGACAGAAGCACTCATATGCGCAGCTCAGAAACAAGCGTCAAGGACCAACTATATCAAATACAGAATAGACAAGACTACCGATAGCGACAAATGCAGAATGTGTGGTGAGAGGGGCGAAACAGTATGGCACATCGTTAGCAAATGCCTGAAACTGGCACAACGTGGATACAAAAGACGCCATGACAATGTGGAAAAAATGGTACATTGGGAGCTCTGTGGAAATCACGGCTTATAAAGAGGGAAGACGTGGTATGAGCAAACCCCAGAAGGAGTCACCGAAAATGAGAATTGCAAAATTCTATCCAATGCAATGATCCAGTGCGATCACCCGACATCGGCGACCAGACATTGTTGTGGTGAATAAAAAAGAAAGAACATGCATGATAATCGACACAGCATGCCTCTGCGAGAACAGGATCAATTTGAAAGAAGAAAAAATAAACAATTATGACGATTCGAAGTAGGAAATACGAGGGTTGCGGTCAATGAATAGACTGGACGTGATACCAATTGTAATTGATGCACTTAGAAGTATCAGCACTCAACTACTAGCTTGGCTGAAAAAGATTGGTGCAAGTGTGAAGTTAGAACACCTACAAAAATCATCACTGCTTGGAACTGCAAGAATTCTTCGCAGGGTTCTTGAAGCATGAACAGTAAACAAGTGTCACCTTAGTCTGCTGGCTGTGGGCAGCTGACACTTTCCCTCATACCCAGCAAAATAAGCTGTGAGTTTTCATATAATAATAATAATAATAATAATAATAATAATAATAATAATAATAATAATAATAATAATAACAATCTTTTCTTTATTAACGACTGAGGGTTCATATAAAAGACTGGGAACGATACAGGACAATACAAAGCGAGTGGGATTGGAACGTGTAAATAAGGAAAAACAATAAACGTTATAACAAGTAAAATCCCCAAAAGAGGAAGACTTACAAGAGCGGCTCGTGGAAGCCCTGTAAAGCCACTATTCACCCTGACCCCTAGGGCAAGTACCCTCTCCTTTCCATCCAACCTTGATCTAAAGCTGCGCTATATTCACTCGGGCTATTCGCACTACATTCACCCACCTTTTGACAAAATTGCAGGGAGGCAGTACTTCCCGCTCTATCTTCACTTTCGTTTTCAAGTGGAACTTGAAAAAGTTGATGAGGGCTTGGCCAAAGAGGAACGTATCTGTCTTCAGCTGTTTCAACCTGGTCCACCAAACAACCTCTTTCGTTAAGGCCACCACACAAAGAAACACTGCCTGCCCTTCCCGGCCAAAATGAAGGTGGCGGGGCGATCTTCACGATGGACTCGGCCAATAGCCGGATTCGTCCTACACGTGACAGCAGGTGTTTGACATTATATAAACTGACAATACTTTGGAATGTAGCATATGAGGGAAATGAATCTGACAGATCCTATTTAACTTCAGATAGATATTTTAGCAATAGTACTAACAGTAAATAGTGCAATGGAACCTAAAAGGAAGATATGCAAATGTAACGTAGGTAGTAATTGTCAATTACAATCTAACAGTCGCAAATTGAACGTTGTTTATAAATGCAAGGTCCTTAACAAGCAACCAGACTCTATCAGGATAAACATTTATGCCACCGTCAATTGTAAACCTGATCTCTTTTAAATCTCCTAAATATGAAATCTACTTAACTAGGAAACCACACACATAACCTTAAGAAAAAGAAGGTACCATATAATACTATTTTTGTATTATCGATAATCCACCATAATTGCAGAACAAACAAAATGAAGCGTATACCATTTGTCTCCACATATTCTTCATAACGTTCCGATTTTATCACAAATCGCTTTGAATTTCATCATACAATTCTTACCCACATAAACTAGAAGCACATCATATCCTTATTTAATTTAATTTAATCGTGGTGCACCATCTTATCCTTCACCTCTTACTATGATTATTATTATTCCACTTCTCTGAAATGTTTATTTGCTTCCCCTCTTCAGTTTCACCACTTACTCGAGCTCTACATGATTTCACATTCCATAAATCTTTAGTTCACTCAGCATTCAGCTCATAATTCAATTTCAATGATTTAACTTAATATTATTTTCTAGTAAACACATAGAATATTTTGTCAACCATTTATAGATATTCTCAGCTCATCTATAAATTTTAAGATCTTTCTGTTAACTCCTATGTTACTCAAATACACACATTTAAAAATATTCAAACTTTTCAGTGAACTTGGAGTTTTCAATATTAATTCCTTATGGCTACAATGAATAAGCTTTTTATTCTGGCAATTATGAACAAACGCATTCGTGTAAAATGCACTCGCTGCCCTTATGTATCTTACAGGTTATAAACTTATAAACCCGATTTTAAAATTTTAAGATCTTTCTGTTAACTCCTATGGTGTCTATTTAAAAATTATATAGCAACATTATTGTTCTTGGCAAACAAAATGTTGACACCAGAGCAAGTTCGTACGATTCTGGGATAGCGAAAAATTTTAACACTGGTTCATCGAAATGAAAAGTTAACATCAATACTAGGATCTTTTTGGTTTGACGGGCAACATTTTTCATTTATGTTTTATGTAGTGTTTTTGGTACCGAAACACTTTCAAACTTCGTATACTTGTATATTTTGTGTTATAGAACAGATACAAATTTTTGTATTCGAAGTTATTTCATGTAAAAAGTTGTCGTATTTCGGTAATTTCAACCAATCACTGACGTCTATTGAGGTGAAAACAATTACTACCGTAGAATGTAAACAACATATTCTAACGGTGTTATGGGATCTTTTCCCTTGAATAAAATTAGTGCCGTTGTTTGTCAACAACAACTATCAGCGGTACTGTTATTTATAACATCGTTCGTGCGTTTG
>NC_068992.1:36023976-36025820 GCF_001194135.2 Octopus bimaculoides | reverse complement strand
ACCCAAACGCACGAACGATGTTATAAATAACAATACCGCCGATAGTTGTTGTTGACAAACAACGGCACTAATTTTATTCAAGGGAAAACATCCCATAACACCGTTAGAATATGTTGTTTACATTCTACGGCACTAACTGTATTCAGCTGAATAGACGTCAGTGATTGGTTGAAATTACACAAATACAACAACTTTAACAAGAAATAACTTATTAAGAACTAATTTTTGTTAAGAAGGCTAAGAGAAAAAGATGTTTCATATGACACATTCTATCAGTATCCCAAGTTTGAAAGTGTTTCGTTAAGAAAACAAATGTTGCCCGTCAAACCAAAAAGATCCCAATACTATACTCTGTGATTATTGTGATGATGTTCTTCGGAAAAGGTGTATTATGACCAAACTGAAATAATTTGTGAGAACAAATGTACTGTGACAGAAAACTTAAATAGCTTATGTACTAATGATTTGACTAGACCCGTCGGTATCCGAGTAATGATACTAATATTTGTTTCAAATTTTGGCACAAGGCTGGTAATTTTGGGGAAGGGTCAGTCGATTGCATCAATCAACTGATATTTATCTTATCGACCCTGAAATGATAAAAGCAATGTCGGCTCCAGTGGAATTTTAAAGACATAACGTAAAGACGGACGAAATGCCGCTAAGCATTTTGTCCGGTGTGCTAACAATTTTTTCTGCTCGCCGTCTTAGTAATGATACTAATATTACGAATACCGGATTACATTTCATACACGCATACTTTATCCAACTGGCCATATACACACACCAACCGAAAACAGGGATACGCATTCTTGCTCACAAACATACACACATAAACACACACAATATTCACACATAAACACAATACATACGCACACAACAGTGTTACATACACGCAGGCGCCAATACTGAGATGCGCTTGCACACAAATATCTGATAGCTTTACACATACATATCTGAAAGCATCACACACATATACACACGTCTACACACACGCACACACACACACACACACACACACACACACACACACACACACACACACACACACACACACACACACACACACACACACACACACACACACACACACATACACGGAACTCGCATGCACACATCACACCCGCGTATACTCACACACATACACATGCATCATATGCACTCCCATATATACACATACACACACTCACAATCTTCATACACACGTGCTTCCCTACACACATATACACACGCACACAATATCTCCGCATACAAACTTGCTCACATACACATCAGCAGGACCGGATTGAGACCCATAGAGGCCGTAAATACTTGAAAGTCTTTGGTGCTCCCATATATATATGTAATTAAAGGGGTCCGGACAAAAGTCCCCTAGATCCTCGGACAAAAGCTCCCAAGCACAAAAACCCCCTTGAACAAATGCCCCACGGTTATATTTTTCGGTAATTTTTTCGGTTTCAGAACTTTTAGGGGAATGTATCGACCCCAGAATTTTTTTTGTTGTTGTTGCGGCTATTAGACTACGGCCGGCCATGCTGGGACAACACCTTGAAGAATTTTTAGATGGCTGTATGGAACCCAGAATTTTTTTTAAAGCTTAATCAAAACCACTTCTGTGATATAATTTATTTTTGTTTTTCTTTTTACTTGTTGCAGTCAGATTGCGGCCATGCTGGGGCACCACATTGATGAATGTTTAGTCGATTGTATCGACCCCAGAATTTTTTTTAGATGATTTTCAACCAGTGCATGAAGTTAAGCCTAGAAGGTCTCTCGACATGCTAGAAATAACAGCCAAATCTCTTGAAACTTTCTAATAATCCCCTCGGTTATATTTTTCGGTT
>NC_068992.1:36018311-36023505 GCF_001194135.2 Octopus bimaculoides | reverse complement strand
AAACCTTCTCCCCCTCAGATGCATACAGTTCTCAAACTTTAAACACATAAACACACTATACGATCATGTAATCAGTATAGGGAGGAGATACGCCACTGTGGAAGTGCGCTTCACAACGGAGGAGGAAGCAATAAAGCACTCCACAGAGGCAATAAGGACAGAGGAATGGCTGCTCTTGCCTTCGTGCTGCGGCAAACGTGTGGCCAAGGTGCGAGTGAGTAAGGTGCCATCCGAACTGAAACTTTAAACACATAAACACACTATACGATCATGTAATCAGTATGCGTGCGCGCAACGACCGGAAGTTGTAATGGACTAGTATCGAAGGATCGCCATTTTTTTTTTCAATTTCACGTAGATAAAAACAGAAATCGCGGTTGTAAAATAAAAATTATTTTCGAAAATACCAATTTATAAGTAGACAAAATATATTCAATCAAAAAACGGTGTCAAAACATCTATGTCCCTCACAATGGTATATTCTGTGTCTTTTCTCGTTTTTAGAATAATTTTAAAGTTTGAAAATGTAAATAAATCAACCTTAACATCAATAATAGAATAACAGAACACAAAATTCTTTACTACGCAATGTACATATTGTATGAATTCTAACAAAAGGGAAAGCATTTACTTCAAGAAATGTGTAGAAACATAAAAACGATTAGAAGTACGTTTGAATGACTATATATATATACACACACACACACATAAAATGAAAGTAATTATTACACATGTCTCTGGCATATTTTTTCTTCACAGAAACCAGAATTAGTCATTTTTATGGAGAAACACCCATCTCCCTATTTAGGCAAAACGATAAGAAGTACGTTTGAATGACTAGCTTTCTATTAGACCTTCAACGGCCGGAGAAAGTTAAAAAAGTCAACTTTAATCTTTATGCGCTGAGAAAAGAAAACAAAAGACTTTAAATATATATTGTAAAATGTTGATTTTTCTTCGAGCAAAAATTCTTCAAGCTAGTGCCCCAGCATGGCTGCAGTCTGAGACAACTAAAAAGATTTTTAGAAAAAAAACAAACGAGGGTTATAAAAAATTTCTAGTATGTGGAGATACCTTCTAAGCTAACTTCATGCGCTGGTTGAAAATCATTAAAAAGAATTCTTGAGTCGTTACATTCGACTAAAATTCTTCAAGATGGTGCCCCGGCACGGCCGCAGTTTAATAACTGCCATAAGTAAAAATAAAAAAAAAGTTCTAGAGTCGATACATTCTACAAAAAATTCTTCAAGGTGGTGCTCCAGCATGGTCGCTATCTAATAACAGTAACAAGTAAAAAGGAAAAAGAATTCTGGGGGCGACACGTTCAACTAACAATTCATCAAGGCGGTGCCCCAGCATGGCTGCAGTCTAATGACTGAAACAAATAAAAGGGGGAAAAAAAAAACGAAAAAAATAATCGAAAAATATAACCGCAGGGCTCTTGTCCACTTTTACACTCTAACTATAGGGCTTTTGTCCTACACTCGTAATTAAAAATATCGGATCATCCCATAAATAATGCGTTTTTTTCAATTGCATGAACTAAAAGTCGGAGGAGGAAGGGATAAACTATCTGCACCAACTTGCTATAAAAGCAGATAGTAATTTAACCTTGTACTTATTCTTAGTGCAAGTGCTGAAGAGTGCAGTTTGACTTTAAGAGTTACTTTTTCTAAGCTATAATGGAGGTGAAAAAGGCGCGTGTTCGGTATATTTTGTTTTGTTCAATGAAGGTAACAACGCAACGAAAAGTGCGAGGAATATTAATGCAGTATATAGGGATCGGACAATAAGCATGAGCCAGTGTCAACGGTGGTTCCAGAAATTCTAAGCCAGAAACTACAGCCTAGAATATGAACCTCGTACTGTATTTTCTAAGCCAGAAACTACAGAGCCTCGTCCTGTAGTTTCTAAGCCAGAAACTACAGCCTAGAATACGAGCCTCGTCCTGTAGAGATCGACGAGGACGTCCTGCAATCCCTGCTTGAACGAAATCCCATCGTAACTGTTGAGGAACGAGCAGAGAAGCTTGAATTTGATCATTCAACAATCGGAAAAGTCAGCAAATTGGGTCAATGGGTTCCTCACAAACTTTCCGAGTCTAATCGCGCGCAGAGAGTGAATGTGTGCTCTTCTTTGCTGTCACGTCTCACGAATGAACTTTTCTTGGACCGAATAGTGACCGGTGACGAGAAATGGGTTCTATATTAAAATATGAAGAATCGAAGTAAGTGGATATGGAAAGGAGAAACACCGGCACCCCAGGCTAGAGAAGGTCTTCATCCACGTAAGGTGTTGTTATTTGTTTGGTGGGATATGAAAGTTTTAGTTCACTTTGAACTTTTAAACCCAAACCAAACGATAACAAAGATCTACTGCGAGCAGCTTGAGCGGATTAAATTAGCGCTAGAAGAAAAACAGGATAATGCTGATAAATTTTCACCCGCCTTGTATAATTGCAAAGTCTTTTTAATTGCAAAATCATGCACTATGAACACTTTGAAATTATATTTCCAACCATATAAACCACTTAGAATTTTAGAGAGTTTAAAGCGATTTAAAGTAGCGGGGATATGATTTTTTTCGCATGACATTAGTTTCATTTGCGAACTTTAAAGCTTTGCAGAAAGGACAATTTGAGTTTATCGCACCAATTTGGACAAAATTATCATTTTTGTAAGAACTGGATGGATCATATCTCAAAGCAGCTCCAGGAGTTATGAAGAACCAATTTGTACATAGTCTGTTTCTGACGGCTATTCTATTGGACCTCTGTCTAACCATTAAAACGCTATTTTAATGATTCAGCATTAAGTGCTGCAGCTTACCTTTGCTGATCTGGCGAAAGTCTCATCACTCTTCTCTCTTGAGACATCATCTTGATAAAGTCTCATCTCATTTCTGTGTTGATATTCTATTTGATGTGCTGCAGCATGCGTTTGCTGATCTCCCTTCTCTCTTGAGACTCCATCTGAAGTGCTGCAATATGCGTTTGCTGATCTTGGGAAAGTTTCATCTCCCTTCTGTATTGAGACTCCACCAACCGTGCTGCAACATGCCTTTGCTGATCTTGAGAAAGTTTTATCTCGCTTCTGCTTTAAGACTGCATTTGATGGGCTACAGCATGAGTTTGCTGACCCTGAAATGTTAATTTAAGGGTAAATATGTAAATGTAAATACCTTGCAACCTTGCAATTGCTGTGATAATTATAACTGGTAATTGAACAGTAAATGTGTATTTTTATATATCTTGGACCAGCCACCTCATTGCTTTTTGTCAAAAGTTTCACCTCCAGCCGTTCGTTATGTCAGTCAACACATACACTGACACACCATTCTGCTGCCGTGGACGTAAAGACGGAAAGTTGCCGATGCGTAATGTTGTTCACATTAAGATATAAATTATTCACTTATTTCAAATATAATAGAGATAAAATGATGTTAGTGTTATCACATTAGAGTGAAAAGTGAAAGAATAAAAGTGAAACAATATTATATCACATTACAATATAGATCTTATTCTTTCACTTTTGACGCGTTATATGTTATATTTTTAAAGTCCAAATGAAAAAAAAAATTACATGCTGACACTCACGGGGTCTGATACTGGAACAGAGACACTAACAAATTTATATATGTTGATTATGTCATATTGTACTACGACGAATTTTCACAAAAGTTATGTTTTAAAATTGATTTGATAATACTAATATATCATAAACTAATCAAAATTAGAGTGAACTCTCTAGTGTTTATGGATTTATTAACAATAAGAAGGTTAACATTTGTCAATAAAGTTAAAATATAAGATTAAAATCAAGCAATTCTTTAGCTTAAAAAAATTGCTCTAGTTATGAGCTATCCATTATCTAACAAAAAACTTACGAAACCGAAACTTAACACGTATATGTGACGAGAGAACCGAGTAAACTATGCTGGGATTGGTTTTCTGCTAAGTGTTAGAGAGGCGAGGTAACAAGTACACTTTGATGGTAAGATTGAGTTTCGAAATGGTATTGAGGTTGTATTAAAAGAATGTAAAATGCTAAATCAAGTCTTCTAACATTAGATTGTATAAATCTCATTGGATTATATAAACTACATAGACCGAACAATACAATTCCCTTAGAGAGCTATTGTTAATTCTATAAACGAGAATATCATCAACTTATAGGATAGAGAATTTAATCATTTACAAAGGTGTTCATTTCTACGACACACACGCAGACACGAACACACACAGAGAAATACACGTATACATGTGCGAGTTTAGCGATTTCGTACCTAAGACACATAGACACACACACATACAGAGGCGCGTGCGCTTTTACAAAATAGGTTGACATTGACCTCGAAGTTTCGTCAAATAGCCAGGGAAAGACGAGCAAGGTGGAACACTCGAGGCCATTATCAATCTTTTTCTTGTAAAGTTGATAAATATTACGGAGATGTACTTGCATAATAAGTGACATAATCTGAGATCGTGTGCTAAAACAAAAACAGTTGCAGCGTGGAAGGTGTTTATAAGCCATTTAAAAACACAAAAACCGTTAGATTCACTTCAACATTTAAATTTAATTTGCCAAAATATTTTCGTCGCTTTGAGACCGCGACTTGCTCACTGACAAAATTCAGTGCTGCATCTGATGCAGCACGGACGGTTTTTGTGTGTTTTTAAATGGCTTATAAATACCTTCCAAGCTGAAATTGTTGTTAATAAATATCCTTGTTGTATTTCCCTCAGAAGACTCGCAGAGATAACACAACGAGTTATACAAATTTAATTATTACGTTTATTATTCAATTACATATAAAGAACGCACTCACCCAATGTTCGTTATGAATAAACAAAAGTCATGTCCGCCATATATATATATATCAATGACCTTTTACTACGACAGTCACACAAGACAACAACAATGAAACAATGAACTCAGACGAACCACAGTGACACACGGAACGTCAGACGAATTACATATCTAACAGTCCATATAACACCTCCCCACTGAAATTGATGCTACACAAGAAGTATCAACAGCAAAGTCTCTCTTGGGTTTTACGGGTTCTCTTGGATCGTCTTGGGTTGTCTGGTCCATACTCTGGAACGGGTAACATGGTCTTGGGTCTGGTTTGTCTTTGAGTTAGTGGCACAGTTTCTGAGATCTCTATCGGGTGATCTGTTGCAAATTGAAAT
>NC_068992.1:36014656-36014969 GCF_001194135.2 Octopus bimaculoides | reverse complement strand
CCTGGACAGCACGGGCAAAATCTAGTTCTGAGTCTTTTATCTTAAAAAGCGCCTTCAGAACCGCTTCATTGTTAACCGAACATATGAATCTCTGTCTCAGAGCTTCATCCTGTGGGTTGGTGATCGCTGGAAAATCACAGGTAGCTGCACCCTGGCGTATACTTGCTGTCAGCTCCTGGAGAGTTTCGCCTGGTTTCCGCTGCATATCACTCCAAAACCTGAAACGCTCTCTCACAATGAAAAGTTTAGGGTCGAACTGTTCCTTCATGAAGTCAACGATTTCGTCCATTATCAAGTTGTTGATATCTTTAGG
>NC_068992.1:36008469-36014403 GCF_001194135.2 Octopus bimaculoides | reverse complement strand
CCGTTGTCGAAGCAGCTGAAAAATAGCCACTAGGATCGCCTTCAACTTCTCGAGCACCAAACAGTTTTAACAGAGCGTCCATATCTCTCTGATGTTGTTGCATTTGCTTGTCCATTTGTTCCCTAAACAATTTAATAAGCTCTACTGTCTGTTTTTCAGCCATTGTTATTACGATGAATAATTTTACGGTAAAGTAAGCAAGTGCCTTCTACTATAGCCTCGGGCCGACCAAAACTGTTGTATTTCCCTCGGAAGACTCGCAGAGATAACACAACGAGTTATACAAATTTAATTATTACATTTATTATTCAATTACATACAAAGAACGCACTCACCCAATGTTCGTTATGAATAAACAAAAGTCATGTCCGCCATATATATATCAATGACCTTTTACTACGACAGTCACACAAGACAACAACAATGAAACAATGAACTCAGACGAACCACATGGACACACGGAACGTCAGACGAATTACATATCTAATAGTCCATATAACAATCCTACTCTCCTAAAAAGTGCTGTGTAATCCTTGAGTTTATTGTCAAATTATTTATTAATATATATATGTAAGTGTGTGTGGAGAAAGAGAGAGGGAGAGAGAGGGAGGGAGAGAGAGACAGACAGTTTGTGTGTGTGTGTGGAGAGAGAGAGAGAGAGAGAGAGAGAGAGATTGAGAGAGAGAGAGGGGGTAAAGACATGGGTGTATGGTTAAGAAGCACACTTTGCAACCACTTGGTTTCGAGTTCAGTCCCACTGCGCAGCATCTTGAGCAATTAACTTTTATATCGCTCCAAGCCGTCCAAATGTTTCGTGAGTGAATTTGGTAGATGGAAAGTGTTGAAAGACCGACGTACACACGCACACACATATATAATTATAAATATCTGTCTGTGTGTATTTTTGTATTCACTATTGCTTATCAACCGCTGTTGGTTTCTTCACGTTCCCTAAAATTAGCGGTTCAACAAAAGAGAACAACAGAAAAATACAAGATTTAAAAGTAATGGGGACAATTTGTTCGATTAAATTCTCCGAGGCAGTGCCCCAGCGCAGCTGGAGCCCAATGACTGAAACAAATCTATACAATAATAAAGCATAAGATAAAAGATATATGTGGGTACACTATACACACACACAAAGACATAAAAATACATATATATAGAGAGAGAGAAGAAGGAAGGGAGAGAGTACATTCCACATACGGTACTAATCAGGCCAGACTCACTGCCAGTTCCAGCTGTACCACCACTACCATTCTCCCTCTAACCATACCATAAGTGACTATCACTAATATCGTTATTATCATTACCACTACCAGACAGGGGCATGGCGTATTATCAAGTGCATTGACGACAGTCAACTGAAATGAAAGAATGCAGCAACTTCAGCCCTATTCATAGAAGCGTCTGGTTCTATTTATTTACTTATTTCTTGTCACTTTTTTTTATTTCGTTATAGCCCACAAGAGTGACGAATCTTGTTTGTGTATGTGATGATGTAAGGTTTAAATCATGTAGGGATGTTAGGTTCTTCGCAAAGAAGTACACGCATACATGGGTGCATACAGTATGCATGCAAACATACATACATGCATACATACATGCATGCATACATACATACATACATACATACATACATACATACATACATACATACATACATATGTTGCTATATGGCTATGAAAAAAGGGAAAACTGTAAACCTTACTAACAACACCTCCACCGATGACTTAACTGTTTCCCCTGTATTTGATGAGAAATGTTATAGATATCTAGGGATGGATAAAAACATATCTTATGGGGGCACCTGTAACAAGACACATGTCACTAAAGAATATTACAGCTGAATAAAGAAAATATGGACCTCAGAACTCTCTGTATTCAATAAAATATTGGCCCATGATGTGTTTGCAGTGCCAGTACTCATACCTACATTTGGGCTTCTTGATCGGACGTTGGTGAGATCCGAGCCATTGAATGTGAAAATTCGGAGGATACTAATAAGCACACATCATTTCCACATCAATAGCGGCGTAGATTGCCACCACCTAAAGCATAAACAAAGGGACAGAAGCTTAACATTGATCCAGACTACCTTTTAATGTCGTATCATATCCCTTCGGCAACATCTTTTCACCACCAAGTGTCGAACTTGACCAAGTTTGCATACATGAGGCTGATAACATCATGAGAGTCGGAGAGAAGCTACTTGAGTAGCATTTCTTCTCTGATAACCTTAAATACAAGCCCAAAGAAGTCGCACGACTTTACTGCAACGCATCATCAGATGAAAGGATGAGCGTATAAAAGCAGAAGACCATGCAGGGATATGTTTGTAGAAATCTCCGGAAGGATAGTAACATTGATCATCAAAGCAGTCTATCTTGGAGCAATAACCGGGATTACTAACTCTCACTTCGAAGGGTATGCGTTTGAAATACAGGAAAAAGAAATATCAACCAAAAACCTTATGTACAAAAAGGACAGAGACGCAGAAAAAGTAGCAAAATGTGATAAACCGATGCAGACTTTGTGGAGTTAACAGTATAATGAGATACAGTATAATGAGATACATCGGAAGGATAACATGGAGGCCAAAGAAATGAGGAGCCATAGTATGGTAGAAACCATAGCCACTCATAAAAAAAAGGAGTACTGGCGGAATATCCTAGTGAAATCACCAATAAAATGTAAACATAATAGACCTGACCAAATGATGCCACAACAAGGCACCAATGACTCTGCTGTATTCTTCAGATATTCTTTGTTTTCGAAATTATGCTTCATCTAATGATTACGATCTTTTGCAATGAACTAATGTTCTCATTCTTGTATTTAAGAAATGCATGAGAAACAGCTGTAATGAGCTTACAATTATCCATTAGGGAATCTAGCTGATGGGGACTAACCGAATTTTCGATAACAGGCGTATTAGGAAAGTCCGAAACTCGAGTACTAGATTATCCACTCTAGGTTGTTCATCTATCCGGTGTTCTTACTACAGGTAAGATGAAAATTTTTTATATTCGTAGCCCGCACACATCTTTGCCAGTATATATTCAGTGAAGTTTTACATAGCGTCATACTGTTACCGACTGCTATTTCCAACAAACATTGGTGCCTTGTTGCACCACTATTTCATATTTGTAATTCTACCTTTACAGTGTTTTATTTAGATGGAAAATAATGCTGTTGTATTCCAATGTCAGCTCTTTGCAGCTGTTTCTTACGCATTTTTTAAATAGAAGAATGAGAACATTACTTCATTGCAAAAAACCGTAAACATCAGAATGACCAACAAAATTGGCCTTTGTGGGCACTTGGCGGTTGAGCACCATCAGAAAACCCGACATGCTAGAAACAACAGGTAAACGATATTATATCTGAAGGAACTTCCCGCTTTCCAAAAAAGCTAAAAGTGAAACATTGGGAGTTTGTAGCATTTTGAAAGTGATGAGGTGATGGGTGGATGTTTAGGGAGGAGATTTTAGTGTTTCTTTAAGAAAAAAGAAGAAAATTCTTAAAGGTTCGTACTCTCTGTTTTTTCTCCGTGGATTACCAAGAAAATATTCGAAAGAAGTAAAGAATGAAGAAATTGGGATAGGGAGGGAGAGAATTAACATATTGAGAACGTGTTTGGGGCGAAATCCTAATCCCCTGTATTGAAAAAGTAGGAATAGGTAGAAATTTAGGAAAAAAAATCAGAGGAAGAATGGTGCAAATGTCACCTTATACATGCTAGAAACAAAAGGTAAAGCGGCGAGCTGGCAGAAACGTTAGCACGCTGGGTGAAATGCTTAGCGGTATTTCGTCTGCCGTTACGTTCTGAGTACAAATTCCGCCGAGGTCGACTTTACCTTTCATCCTTTTGGGGGTCGATAAATTAAGTACCAGTTACGCACTGGGGTCGATGTAATCGACTTAATCCGTTTGTCTGTCCTTGTTTGTCCCCTCTATGTTTAGCCCCTTGTGGGCAATAAAGAAATAAGAAACGAAAGGTAAAGCGAATTTCCTTTTAAACTTATATCGAAGATCAGGTTTTAAATACTCTCATCACAAACACGAATTACAGAATAGAAAAAGGTAATTTCAATTGGATTTGTGCTTTAATTTTGCGCGTGCACATAGCAAGAAATAACATAATTTATGCAGATGTTTCACCTAGCATGTGTGTGTTTTTGTTTGTGTGTGTGTGTGTGCGTTGTATGTGTGTTTGTGTGTGTGTGTGTTTGTGTGTGTGTGTGTGTGTACGTGCGCGTGCGCGTACGCGTGTGTGTGTGCCAAAGGAAGTTATCTTATAGCACTTTTTTGTTTGAAGCAGTAAAGACGTCAACTTGATCATATGGTCGATCATATGGGATCATGTGATTGTTCGTTAACTTCCGTAAAATTTGGTTTTATTTCTTTATGCTTTGAAGAGAGCAGAAATTGAAAGAGAGGAGAAAGTGAAAAGGCGATATTTGCTTTGAAGTGAGAGTAGAAAGTGAAAGAGAGGAGAAAGTGAAAGATGTATGTACGTGTATAAGAGATGGATGTGTGTGTGTGTGTGTGTGTGTGTGTGTGTGCATGTGTGCATGTGTGTGTTTGTGTGTGTGTGAGAGCGTGAGTGAATGAAGGCGTATGCATTTTTTGCATGTATTTGTAAGTGACACTCTCTGTGTGTCTCACACAGACATCATCTTTCATATACACGTACATAAATACATATGCATACATCTTTTTTGTGGGTCTGTGTGCGTGTGCAAGTGAAAGAGAATGTGAGTGACTGTATTTCCTCATAACATAAAAAGAAATGGGTGTTTTTTAAGGTACACATATAGAAAATGTGACGTCATCGTCGTCGAGGTAATAAAATGTCGTTTAGGATAGATGAATTATAGAAAAACTATAATGAAAATTCTTTGTTATGCAAATATATAAATGAAATAAAGTTTATTTGTTAGCTGAAAGATTACTGAATCTTTTGATATCCCATACGTCAAAATCGGCAACTCAGTTTTCCAATATATTCATTAATTTCCGTAATTTTTTTTATTTCCTTATGCTTTGAATAGAGCAGAAAGTGAAAAAGAAGAGAAAGTGAAAGATGTATGTAGGTGTATATGAAATGGACGTACGAGCGTGTGTGTGTATGTGCGTGTGGCGTCTGTGCGTGAGAGAAAGAGGAAGAAGGAGAGAGAGTGAGTGAAGGTGTGTGTGATGTATGTGTAAGTGGCCCTCATTCAGTCTCTCTCTCTCTCTCTCTCTGTTTCACACACATCTTGCATATACACATGCATAAATACATATGCGTACATCTTTTGTGTATGTATGTGCGTGTGCATGCGAGAGAGAAAGTGTGTGCCTGTATTTCATCATAACCTATAGAGAAATGGATGTCTTTTAAGGTACACACTCATATAGAAAATGTGACGTCGTCACCGTTGTCGTGGTATAAAATGTTTACATATAATTGACGTATAGCAAAAATAATGTAAAATTTTTGTAATGCAAATATGTAAACGAAAATAAAGTTTATTTGATAGTCGTAAGATTACTGAATCTTTTGATACCCCATATGTCAAAATCAGCAACTCGGTTTTCGAATGCATAAGGAAGATATGTACACACACACACACAAACTCTATTTTATATATATGGAAGACGTCGCTGTCTGTCGTTCTCTCTGTCTGTCTCTCACATTCCCTGTGTGTCTATTTCTTCCTGTTTCCTCCCCTTCCCTGATATAAACCACCCTCATTATATCACATTTCTCTGAACCTAACACTTTTGCACCCTCTCATTTTATCATGTAATAGCCCAACACTCGTAGTCGGTCCTTTATCGAAATTGAAATCCAATTAGCCTATAATTGAACTGGATATATATTCAACATCTATACAAGGTTTGGTGAAGGTTGGTTCCCTGGTTTGGGCATCAGGATGGTAACAG
>NC_068992.1:36006497-36007789 GCF_001194135.2 Octopus bimaculoides | reverse complement strand
GGTAAGACGGAGGTGGTGGTTCATGCCTCACGTGTCTTGGTTGCAGCAGATGAAATCTACAGATAGAGAAAGAAGCTCTAGCGATTACTTTTGCGATGGAGAAATTTCACAGATTTCTCCACGGTAGAAGTTTTCGACTTCAGACGGACTACCGACCATTACTATCAATTTTCGGATCGAAGAAATGAATCCTAACCGTACAGCTAACAGATTACAACACTGGGGTACAATATTGTTAAAGGCGGCGAGCTGGCAGAAACGTTAGCATGCCAGGCGAAATGCTTAGCGGTAGTTCATCTGTCTTTACGTTCTGAGTTCAAATTCCGGCGAGGTTGACTTTGTCTTTCATCCTTTCGGGGTCAATAAATTAAGTACCAGTTGCGTACTGGAGTCAATCTAATCGACTGGTCCCCTCCCCCAAAATTTCGGGCCTTGTGCCTAGAAAAGAATATTGTTAAATTACATCTTTAAGATGGAGTACATTCCTTCTAAGAATATTAGCCATGCGGATAGTTTATCTGGGCTAATTCCGAAGAATGCAGAACTGCTGGGTGATACGGTGATATCCGCATTACAATCAGAAAAGGAAACTAAAAACGTCATGTGTAATGTCATTCAGGAGTTGCCAGTGACTGTACAAAATATAAAAATTAAATCGGCGGAGGGTAAACACATCATAAAAAAGAAGGAAACCTTGAAAAATAAACAAAAGAGAAACACGAATGCGAACCATTTTTCACTCTGCGACGATGTATTAATGTTCACACAAAGAGTGGTAGTACCAACTGTACTACAGAAATGGATATTACATGAATTTCATAGTGGACACCCGGAGATGTAAAGAATGAAAGCTATGATGAGGAGTTACGTATATTTATGACGATATATTTTTATACTATAACCGTGTAGCAACACTAAAATTATAATGGCGATACTACGATAATTGGCGACGAGAAACTACGTTATAATATATATATATATATTCATATAAACAATATATGAGTATATGCATATATATGTACATGTATGTATATACCTTCATCCCCATGTACATATAGATACATAACTGGGTACATGACGTGGCAAAAGAACATGGACAAAATGGTAAACAAGGTGCAACAAACAAGCAGGCCACATAGAAACATCCCCTTCATCAGCTGCCACCATTAAAACCCCGGCGTTTCGAAGAATTAAGGCAGTACGCATCGTTAAAATGGTTCTTCCCACGAACACAAATTAAATTGTTTTCGTGGAGGGTAGTGGCGGACGGAAAACAAGACAGGAAAACGAAA
>NC_068992.1:36004326-36006253 GCF_001194135.2 Octopus bimaculoides | reverse complement strand
TATATATAGTTCAAAAAAACAATAACAAAAAAACAAAAAAACAACAAAGTGAGGACGTGATATGGATAGTATTATTGGACGCTCAGGAAAGGAAAGAGAGAGTGTATGACGTTTCGGGCGTAGCCCTTCGTCGGAAAGATGGAAAGTTCGGAGAATGGAAGAACGGAGAAAGAGGAAAATGGTACCGATGCCCACGAGGTTACATGATTACATGTACATACTTACATCTATACGTATATATATAAGCATATGTGAGAACAGGACGTCAACAAAAAATACGGAGCACGAGTACATGGAACATCAACTATTCTTTCGAACGACGAAAGACACAAATGGAAAACAAAACAAACAGCATAAAGAACGACCCTTCATCAGTTGTTTTCTAGTCTCGTATTTCGAGCACATATATATACACATACATACATACAAACATACAAACATACATACATACATACGTACGTACATACATATATATACGCCCCTATTACATGATGAAGTCAAATAAGACTAGAGTTTTAAATTGTTTTCATTTCTTTTCTTTTTGTTTTTGGTCTTGTTAGTCATGTTAGTTCTTGAACCCCTAAAAATTTCAAGTGCAACTCACATTCGACTACTGTTCACATATTTAGTGCAGAGCTGTTACTATACAGAAACATTGAAGATAAAATGAAAGATAAAATGATTACCATACACTCTTTAACACTCTACTATCTTATTAGTCCATAGAAATGCACTTTCTTCTTTGTGTTTCATGTATCGTTTTTATGATAGAGTTTGTTCTTCTAAACTGGTGGGATCGTACCATCTCCATCTAGGTACACCTGTCAATATCTCATCATCTTACACTACCTCACACTCCGCTTCCACACGGAACATTACTATCTGTACTCAGAGCTTCTTATGTTTAGAATTTTGTTCCATTTCTACAATTTCCCCGCAGAAATCAACATAAAACATCTCACAAACCAGAAAGGGCCTACAAGCATTCTGGATACAGCCTCTCCTCCAAACAATTCTAAATAAGAAAATATAATTTATTTTTTAAAATCTGAAGTAAAGCGTGAAAATGACAACTTAAGGCTATTAGCTCGCTGTTGCGTAATTCAAATATTATCACACATACGTAAAGAGAGACTGGTTCATTACAAGCGTGGTCCCAAGAACTTTTCGAGGGGAGGGTACAAATTCAGAAGGGAATACAGTTACAGGAGAAAAGGGCATACTAGCATTATTTAGAAGGGCGCTTTTCTTTTCTTGAGAGGTGCACGTGCCCCTCAGCACCTCCTTGGATCCACCCCTATTACATATAAAAATGCATTTATTTAATAATTATCATCAAATAAATTAGTGCTTTTCAATAATTGTATGACTTTTTAGGGATACTACTCTCTTAGAGAAAAATTTTCTTTAAATATTATAGAAATAAGTATAACTGAAAGGTAGAAAGAAACACTATTTGTCTGCTTGCAGCTGAAAGGAAAGAAACTTTAAATATCGTAATCTAACGACAATTGATTTTATTTAACATTCTACAAACGCTCTTTTTAATTGATACCGTCCTAGGTCCATCATCAATATCATTAGATTGGTATTAACCGACAGACTGAAAGCAGAAATAATGGAGATCTAAAATGGAAAGGGAACTGTAAAAACAGTTAGAGTTATATACAAAGATGTTTCTCCTTGCGATGAAGCCTCTAAAGTATTCAGTAGCACGACCTTGACCTAGTCCAGAAATTTTCTATTATATTTCACTTACAACCCGCAGCACATTCTACGGAGCGCACACTCAGTACGCACACACACTTACTGTGAGGAATCTATCTATCTATCTATCTATCTATCTATCTATCTATCTATCTATCTATCTATCTATCTATCTATCTATCTATCTGTCTGTCTGTCTGTCTGTCTGTCTGTCTGTCTG
>NC_068992.1:36003281-36004263 GCF_001194135.2 Octopus bimaculoides | reverse complement strand
ACACACACACACACACACACACACATATCACGCGTGGCTGTGTGGTAAGAAGCTTGTTTCCTAACCACATGGTTCCGCGTTCAGTCCCATTGCGTAGCACCTTGGGCAAGTGTCTTTTACTATAGACTCGGGCCAACCAGAGCCTTGTAAGTGGATTTGGTAGACGGAAACTGGAAGAAGCGCGTCATATATATATATCTGTATGTGTGAGTGTCTGTGTTTGTCCCCCACTCCTATCGCTTGACAACTGATGCTGGTGTGTTTAAGTCCCCGTAACATAGCGGTTCGGCAAAAGTGCACGATGGAATAAATCCTAGGCTTACAAAGAATAAGTCCTGGGCTCGATTTATTCGACTAAAGACAGTGCCCCAGCATGGCCGCAGTCAAACTACTCAAAGAAATCAAAGAAAAAACATGTATGCGTGCACGAGCCTGAGTGGTATCTATGTGTATGTGCGCATGTGCATGTGCGTGAGTGTGTCTGCGCGCGTGCGTTTGAATGTGTATTTGTGTGTGCGCGCGTGTGCATATTAGTAAGAGTGGAAATATTTCTCTGAGAAAATTCACGCCTATTTCTTATTCCATTTGTTCATTGCTTTTTTGTATTATTTGTTCTTATCTATCTTTACGTATGTGCTTGTGGCGTGATGATGATGATGATGACAATGATGATGGCAAGCAGGAGGTGAACGAAAAAAGGAGTATAATTCATATCGCAATTTTTCATATTGTTTGGGTGCGAGAGGGAGTTGATGACATAAGCAGTGAAGGCCGGTGGTGGTGTTGCTGGAGGGATAGCATTAGCAAACTATTAGCAGTATTAATTGAACGAAGGGAAAGAAACGACCGAACAAGCAAAAACTAAAACAAACACAAATAAACATTTTCTAACATTAAAACACGTACACACACTGAGAGAGGCCATGGGTAAAGACAGAATGCTGATTATATATATATATATATATATATTTATATAAAGGGC
>NC_068992.1:36001614-36002371 GCF_001194135.2 Octopus bimaculoides | reverse complement strand
ATTCATATTCCTTTTACAAATTCATTGAAACAAATGATATTGATACATGTTCTTTATTACACGGTAAAATGAAAGTAAATCTTCATATTTCAATGTAAGCGCTGGTGGCGTCAACCAGTTTCCTCAAACGGCCAAAGATGTAATAAACAACCTTTTGAAGGATATCGTCTGGGATATCACTGAGAACCTTCTGAATCCTTGTCTCTAACTCCTCCAGCGTACGAAGTTTTGTCTTGTACACTTCTTTCGTGTAACCACCACAGGTAAAAATCACATGGAGAGATCTGGACTTCTTGACTTCTGATCTTCTGCACTAACAGTCTTCAGCTTTTAGCTCCTGCGCGTAATGGAGTTTCCACGGACGAAAATCCAATTCTTTATGCAACACTGTACGTGTCATGTGTCATGTTAGTCCACTTTCTCGAGCTGCTTGGCGTGTTGATTTTTGCGGACTGCGATTAAACAATTCCTGTATTTTATTTACATGCCCGCGGCGTACTGGTTAAGAACGCGGGCTACTAACCCCAAGATTCCGAGTTCGATTCCAGGCAGTGACCTGAATAATAATAATAATAATGATAATAATGATGATGATGATGATAATAATAATAACATCGAAAAATAGCTTAGGAATGAGAACCCAGGTTCGAAATTTCCCCAAGACACCTGATGAAATATCTGTCCAATGTAAATAATGGACATAATTCCTCATCTCATAAATATAGAACTATATTTCCTGCACTGTTGTCACGTACTC
>NC_068992.1:35999340-36000337 GCF_001194135.2 Octopus bimaculoides | reverse complement strand
TCTCTCTCTCTCTCTCTCTCTCTCTCTCTCTCTCTCTCTCTCTCTCTCTCTGTTATATATACACAAATACGGACGTAGTAGATAACAGCTGACTTTCGGCTGCACCTTTGGACCGTGTTATGTCCACTACTCTGATTGGTTGGTATTGGCGCAATTTGTCTCTTGCTCTATTGCGCGCCAAGATGCAATTCAACGCAGCCTTCAGATAAGGTCACGTGAGACAGTTTTTTCTAAACTTCCTGTGAGCCGACACCTCGATATAAAACGCTAGCTTTACGCTGTCTAGAACGTCTTCTGGCTCCAGACCTTCTGAGGTCTAGCCACTGACCACAGAGCACATAGCCAGTTCTAGCGACGACACAACAACAGCCACATGAAGACTCACTCATCTTAGCTTCTTTTCCAGAACTAGAAGATCAGAAGGCTGCGTATTCGAATCACGTCGAGGTCACCATTTATAATGGGAGGTTAGGTTTTCGATACCGGTTGAAGATATCCTTCTCCCATTAATTTCTTGTTCTTCGTGTTGTTTAAAGCTCCAGCAGGCGAGGAAAGAAGCCTTAGGCAAAACGCAGGTTCTCAAATAGTTTTATTTACACTATACACAAGGGTGAAGGGTGTTGCTCTCTGTAGCCATCTCATGGGGTGTGAGTTCGTCGTTCTTCGTTACGCGGGCCATTGCCTCAGGAAACACGACAAGCGGATTAGCCTAGAGGCCCAGCCAGTGAAGTGTACTCTGCAAGCGCTCGCAGTGAAAAAGAGCACACATTATAAGTTAATGCCGAGGTTGTTTGAGCAATGCTGGTAGTATATTCTCCACATCGTGCAAATAATGTATCGCGCTGGAGATATAAACACACACACAAACACACACACACACACACACACACACGTATATATACACACACACACACAGACACATATATATAGTATATACATATATATGCATACGTACATACATATATATACGTACATACATACATACATACATACGTAC
>NC_068992.1:35995664-35998492 GCF_001194135.2 Octopus bimaculoides | reverse complement strand
ATCCTCGTAAAACGATGTTGTGCGTATGGTGGGACTGGGAAGGGATTATCCATTATGAATTGCTTGAATGGAACCAAACAGTCAACACGGAACTCTATGTTCAATAGATGGAACGTCTCAACACGGCTATTCAAGAGAAAAGATCTAATCGGCAGCATGGAGTTCTTCTGCTGCACGACAACGCCCGCCCTCATATCGCCAATATGACCAAGGAAGCCATTCAAACGCATGGCTGGGAAGTGCTGCCACACCAAGTTGTAAACAACAAGGGTGAATACATTATTGATTAATTAGTTGTTATTTTTTTTTTATTAAACCTTTAAAAAAAATTAAATTAAATAAAACGGTGGGAACTTACTTGCCAAATGGCAAAGTATTTAATAAAATGACTTTGTCAGTATTAAACTTGTGTTCGTAGCATGAAATTTTGGTGGAAAACATTAATTTAGATCATTCTTAAGGGCGGTGAGCTGACAAAATCGTTAGCACACAGGGTGAAATTTAATCTGTCGCTACGTCCTAAGTTCAAATTCCGCCGAGGTCGACTTTGCCTTTCATCCTTTCAGGGCTGATTAAATGAGTACCAGTTACACACTGAGGTCGATGTAATCGACTTAATCCCTTTGTCCTTGTTTGTTCCCTCTATGTTTAGACCTTGTGGGCAATAAAGAAATAAATTTAGATCACTTTCCTCCTCCTCCTCCTCCTCCTCCTTCGCCGCCGCCGCCACAGCATCCGTGCTCCTCCTCCCCCTCCACCTCATCAGTTAATACTGTTTTCCATGCTGGCATGGGTTCAGAAGTTTGACAGGAGCTGCTGACAAGGCCAAGAGCCCTGCCAGGTTCCATGGCCTGTTTTGGCTTGGATGTCCTTAGCACCAACGACTTTACAGAGTGTACTGGATGCTTTTTAAGTGGCACCATCACTGATGCATTTTACATGGTACCAGCACCAGTGCTTCAGGAAATTTGTATCACAGAGCCAGAGATTGTCTTAGGTGGGTTGGTATTAAATGAGTTATATATACACATATAAAAGAAGAAAAAGAAAATGGGGATTGGGAAGTTAATTGTTGTTTATTATTAACAGCAAATTAATCATCTTCACTTACAGCTGTTTCAATTAATGCTCAGTAAATATTATGTAAATATCAAATTTATGTTTATATGACCTAAGTATAATATCTTCAGGGGGAAAAAAATATATCTCTCAATGTTTTATATGTGTTAATAGATTCATTGTAGCAGACTGTATGATACGGCTTATGATTTGTATTGTTATATGTTAGGGCGAACATATTGCCTCTATCATCTCTATCTAATTTATTAATTTATTGTTCTAACTCTAATTACCGTCTCTATCTTATCTCCAGTCAACCTATAAACCCCTCACCCGAACATGTAACAATACAAATCATAAACCGTATAATTCAGTCTAGTATAATTAATCCATGAACATATATAAAACATCCAAGGGTATTTTTTTTTCGCCTCTGAAGATATTATGCTCAGGTCATATAAACATAAATTTAATATTTACTTAATATTTACTGAGTATCAATTGAAACAACTGTAAGTGAAGATGATTAATTTGCTGTTAATAATAAACAATTATTAACTACCCAATCTCAATTTTCTCTTTCTTTTTTAATATGAATATATATATATATATATATATATATATATATATATATATATATATATATATATATATATATATATATATATATATATGCGTATATACATGCACATATAAATGTTTTCTACTCTCTTTTTGTATAAGTGTAAGTCATTTGGTTACTGGAGATAAAATCTGAGAACTGTCATGCTTATGACAGCTATTGAGCCAGAAAAACGTCTCCGCGTTTGTCCTCTTATCTCCAGATAATAATCCTGTCTTTTTTATTTTAACTTTGGACAATTCTTGCTTCTTGAGATTATATCCCCTTCTGAAGTGGAACTAGTTTTAGCTGTCATTTGGTAATTATGATACATCTTCTAGAAGCAGAAATGATTTTAATAAAACAAAAATATGTTAGATAGTGTTTTAGATAACTGTATCTGTCAATGTTGTTCAAACACATGCCTCTGGTCCTCAGAGACATTTATCTTTGCTCATATTTGCTTAAGTTACACACACATATGCATGCGCGCACGCTCACATATAGACATATACATACATACAAACGTGAGAAAATGTATGTGTATATATGTAGGTTGTACACTTGCATACGTACAGAAACGTAGGCCGCAACACATATACACGAATATATGCACGCATAAATGCTATATATATATATATATATATATATATATATATATATATATACACACAAATATACATATATGAGTATGTGTATGTAGTTATGTAATTATGTGTGTGTATACCCTTCATGTGGCAAAATGAGTATATACATAGTACGCTTATGTGTGTTTACATTTATGATCGCAAGACAGATAACATATTTGTGACGATTTATTCTCAAAAGTTAATTAGCAAAGTAATTAATCAACTCTATTCTACTTTGGAGGTAACTCTTTCATGAAATAACAGGTTTTAGGAAGGAAGTATGAAACCTACGCCATATTTAAATGAACGCCTCCATACATGTGAATGCCTGAATATGTATGTATGCATACGTGCATATATAATGCACACACGCGCCTTTATACACACAAGTACACACAATCATATATCAGATGAACCAAATGTCCTTCGAAGCCATAAACTCACAATGCAGTTTTCCTGGATTCTGTAACCTATATATTCTCTGTATATGGGAGAGAACATACACACACACACACACACACATACACACACATACATAT
>NC_068992.1:35991998-35995564 GCF_001194135.2 Octopus bimaculoides | reverse complement strand
TGTCGTATATATGTGTATATTTGTGTGTGTGTGTGTGTGTGTGTGTGTGTTTGTATGTGTGTGTGCGTGCGCGTGTGCGTGTGCGTATGCGTGTGTGTGCTTGTACCCCCACCATTGCTTGACAACCGATGTTGCTGTGTTTACATTTTCATTACTGATAGAATAAGTACTAGGTTTACAAAGAATAATTTCTGTGGTCGATTTGTCAACCAGCGGCGGTGCTTCACCGTGGCCGCAGTCACATGACTGAAAGAAGTAAAACAATAAAATGACTGCCATTATAATCCCGAGCTAGGCCGAGTATCTCTGTTAGTATATATATATAAACCGAAAAAACTATTATTATAACAACAACAATAACGATGATAATAGCAACAACAACGAGAACATCCCACACACAAACAACAATACCAACAACATCATCCACACCACTTCCAACATCCACATCAACACCAGCACCACCATAACAATAGCAACAACAACAACGTGCACAACACAAGCAGCAGCAGCAGCAGCACCACCACCACCACCACCACCACCACCAGCAACAACAATGCCAGCAACTATATCAACAACAACCACAACGATAATAACACTCTGCACTCTATCTTCTATAACCCTTACAGCAAATAGTATGACGAGGATCTACCCCACAGACTGACCCTTCAACAAAAGGGTATGTATTTCATCCCAAATTGACAGTGAAACAGAAGCAAAGATCTCTTTAGCTAGAAATAGACTCCGACACATCTTAGACCGGTACAACAAATCCACTAAAAAACATACTGAGGAGGGAACCCACCAACTCAGTTCATCTGTTGCCAAAGGCCAACAAGAACTGAAAAAAACTGAAACAGCGAATTAAGAACAGGGAATTTGTGTGTCTCTCTACGGACAAATCTGGCAGACTTTCAATAGACAGCCCACAGGACAATGTGCAGACCATGCAACAACACATCAGTAGCATGAGAGAAGTTGCACCACAGGAACATGAAAGAGCGGAAAATCTCCTCAATGACCATATGAGAATGTGGTGCAACATACTCCAACCTAAAAAACTGACTGCACACAATTTCCAAGCATCCAACAATGATGTTCCTACACTATACGTGTTACACAAAGACCACAAATCCTACATAAACCCTGTCATGGGGCACCCAACCAGACCAGTTTGTGGAGTGAATAACTCCAGCAATTATAGACTGCCCCACTTCCTCTCACATGTATTACGACCTCTCATAGAAATGTCCCTAGATGTGTGTAAGCACGGAAAATCTCCTCAGTAAAATCAGTACATGCGACCACTCCAACGACCTCACAGGTTGTGAAGTGAGTAGTATGGATGTGATTCCACTCTACCCATCTATAGACATAGATTTTGTTGTGAAGAAATGCATTGATACAATCTGTGAGAGTGAAGTAGAGTTCCGTGAAATCAACACGAGGAAACTGGGCCTTCTCCTTAGACTAAGCTACGACAGTGACTATTTAGACGACCATGACCTCAGTAGATTCTGCCCCACCAGGTCACCATCACCTCAGCAGTGAAGAAAAGCATCGCAGAGTGCTGGAGTGGCTGGACCATACCCACCCCAAA
Organism: Octopus bimaculoides; assembly: GCF_001194135.2. Lineage (NCBI taxonomy): Eukaryota > Metazoa > Mollusca > Cephalopoda > Octopoda > Octopodidae > Octopus > Octopus bimaculoides. The sequence continues at coordinate 35,993,967 of NC_068992.1, read as the reverse complement.
CCCTGAGAACAACAATCAGGTGACAGGAATGATTGCACATGCAGTAGGGGCTAGTGTAAGAACCACCATGAAGAACCACATATTAAAGTTTAACAAGCAACTATACATGCAAGTTCAAGGTGCAGCCAGTGGTGTCGGTGTAGCTGGATATGTGGCCGGCCTCTTCATGACCTGGTGGGACAGAAAACTTAAGCAATCCTTAGCAGAACAGTCCCCAACTCTTTTACTTTACAGTAAGTATGTAGATGATATTAATATCATAGTTAAGACCAACTCTAGTAATGGTAATGTAGAAACTGAGAGGAACATAATTGAGAGCATCCAGCAAGTAGCTAACTCCATCCACCAAAGCATCAAGGTAACTATAGATTACCTCACTAGGCACCCCAACAATAGACTCCCCGTCCTTGATACTGAAATTTGGTTAGAGACTGTGAACAATAGAGTGCAGCTCCTCCACTCCTATTACATGAAACCCATACCTTCGAAATATGTTGTTCATAAGAACTCAGCTTTGTCACACATGAAAATTAACATACTGATAGCAGACTAAGTTAGGATAATGAACAACGTGTCCCCACTATGCAAACCCTATGAAACGAAAAACACGTACAGAACTTCATGCACCGCATGCAATTCTCTGGATATGATCAGAAAGATAGGGTTCGAGTATACAAAGGTGCTAGAAGGATGTTAGTAACATTATATGTAATGAGACCAGTGGTACCTGCCCTAGATATAGAAGTAAAGACTGGAATAGGATACAAAGGGCTTGTGACAAAGCAAACTGGATGAACACATGGTATAAAACTCACAAATATCAAGGAATGATGTTTATAGAAGCCACAGCCCATGGAGAACTAGCCCGTAGATTTAGGAAAGTTCTGAAGGAGACCAAACTCAACATAAGGATTGTTGAAAAGCCAGGGAACTCCATCAGATCACAACCATGTAGGACGTACCCCTTTGAGAATACCATATGCACCAATGATAACTGCATGGTATGTAGGATTAGCCCTGGCATTTACTGTAGAACTAGAAATGTAGTATAAGATGCATAGAAAGTGCTTGTAAAGAAATGAACATGACATACATAGGGGAGACATCTAGGAGCTTTGCGGAAAGGCTAAATGAACATTTGAGACAATATGACGACAAAAACAGTCCTCCATACTCTACCAACATGCCAAAGACCAACATGGAGGCAACCTAGGTCGGCTTAACATCCACCTTTTATCCAAACACCCAAAGGGCCCAACACTCAGAAAAATACAGGAGTAAGTCCTCATAAATGAAACATCCCTGGTACTGAATAGGAAATATACATAGTAGACAATCACACAACCATACCCACAATATGAATAGTTAGTGGGCTGGTATGTAGATAGGTGTATGTATGTGCGTGGGCATATATATGTGTATATGCACATGTATGGAAGTAAACAGATAGACATACATACGGATAGGTACATAGGTTATATGAACAGACAAGCACACATACACACACATACACACACATACACAAATGAAGACTGATGCATGACTATATACACACACACTTCACTTCATACAAGGACACACATGGAGATACATGTCCACATATAGGGAGATACATATACATACATACAGACGCAGTACATAGTCACAAAAACCTATACACACACACAAACACACTCAGACATGCATACACAAGGAGACAGAGGTATGCACACATACATGCAAACGCACATACATAAAAAAAACACACAAACATGAACACAAACAAACAAAAAGAACGCAGCATGAATAACGGACAGAGTCAACAACTATTGAAAAGGTAGCAGGACGCAACGAAAATTTTAGAAAAATAAATAAGTAAATGAGTGGAAATTTTACCGGCGAATGTGTTAAATTGTAAGGCACTAAAAGAGAATGACTCTCCCAGACACAACAGAATATATATGTGTGTTTGTGTGTGTGTATATATATA
>NC_068992.1:35990663-35991511 GCF_001194135.2 Octopus bimaculoides | reverse complement strand
ATATATATATATATATATATATATATATATATACACTAGCTGAGTAGCTCGTCGTTGCCGGATAGAATGCCTTTATTTCAATTTTTTTCGATTCCATGTCAGACCATGTCTTCCCCCGACAGGTACGCCTTTTGATCAGGGCGGATTTCTGCATTATTTGGGGCTAATTCATATTGTCTCGATAAATGAAATTATTTTGTTTTTTCACTTAGTGCATATGTATAAAGATTTTTCTTACCTCCTACTCTTGAATAGCCAACGTAAAGCTGACCATGGGTAAAGTAGGGATCTCCAAGGTGTAAACTGGCAACTGAAAATGTTTGCCCTTGCAATATGTTGGTAGTTATGCCAAAACGAAGATTCACTGAAAACTGGAGTCGTTTGAATTGAAATGGGACATGCTCTCTTGAATCTGTGCGACTGAAACGCTCATCATCTAATCGATGCATCCTATGCTCGGAGAGAGACAGATATGTTGATGTCACAGATTTTGAAATCTTAAGATCAAGTGAAAATCTTCAAATTTGATGCATTGATGTAATTTTTCACACTTAATCCGATTTTGTTATTCATTCATTCCAGAAAAATTATAGAAAAAGTGTCAGACGTTTAAAGTTTGATAATTTTTACTGAATCAGAAAACAGGATTTGGAAGTTAGCATTTTCTGTGTGATAGCTGTCTGTCACAAAATGAAAGCAAACTTTACAGCGACTAAGTTTTAAACAAAATGTAAGCAATTGCATGTCATATCAAGAAAGAGAGAGAAAGGAAGCAGCATTCGTGAGAAATATACTTATACAGATGAAAGAGAGAGAGAGAGAGAGAGAGAGAGAGAGAGAGAGAGAGA
>NC_068992.1:35988015-35990050 GCF_001194135.2 Octopus bimaculoides | reverse complement strand
AAAACTTTCAGATAGGGACCGTCGCACTATTATGCGAATTGTTAGAAAGGATCACAAAAGCACAGCTCTCAGAATTACGGCAGCGCTTAATGACCACCACGAGAACCTAGTTTCCACAAAACATGTTCACCATGAGCTGCACAAAGCCGGATTTCACGGGAGAGCTGCAATCAGAAAACCACTACTTTCAAAAACAAACGTTGCAAAGCGTTAGTAAAAACCTACAGAATTGGTCCCTAGAGCATTGAAAGAATGTTATTTTCTCCGACGAGTCATCTTTTACCTTATTTCCGACCACCGGCCAAGCATACATGTGGAGACAGCCAAAAGAAACATATGACCCAGACTGCCTTCTTCCAACTGTTAAACATGGAGGGGGATCTGTGATGATCGGTGGGAGGAGCTATATGTTGGAAATCCGCCGGCCTAATGGTTCTCCTTCATGGCAGAATTAATAGTCAAGACTAAGCATTTTATCTGATCAAATTCACCCTGAAATAATAAGGGTGAAAAGCTGAATAGTAATTTGATTAATATCAATTTAAAACCAGCGGCCTAGCATATTGAAAAATCTGAAGACAACGAAAAATCTGGTGACAACGAAACCGGTCTATGATTAATCTTTATATTTTGTATCTCTTCATTTGTCTTGCTCGCTTACTTTCTGGTGTTTGCTGAATTTTCTTGAGAACAATCTTTTCTTAGTGGTCAGACCATAGGTGGTCTTCTTCTAGCATAATGGATGTCCACTTAGTGGTCATCTCTCTTATATGTATGTAATATAACTTTTCTGAATCTTCAGATTTTTCAGTATGCTAGGTCACTGGTTTTAAATTGATATTAATCAAATTAATATTCAATTTTCACCCGTATTATTTAAATTCAAATAACCATGTCCTCTAACCGGCAAAATTCGCTGCAGAGAATTATTTTCTGCAGAATTATTTCCGGTATTTGGCGCGCCAGGACGAAGACTTTTGAAATGTAACCCCAAATGTAATTGGTAGAACTGTATACATGTTCAATCTCATGCGAACGTCTCGTGTATAGTTCTGCAAATTATATTGTCAAGACGATCATATTGAAGAGCTGCAGACAATTATTTAAGTAGTTAACAACGAAACCGGTCTATGATTAATCTTTATATTTTGTATCTTTTCATTTGTCTTGCTCGCTTACGCTCTGGTATTTGCTGAATTTTCTTGAGAACATTTTTTCTTTATGGTCAGACCATAGGTGGTCTACTTCAAGCATAACGGATGTCCACTGTTATATCTATCTATCTATCTATCTATCTATCTATCTATCTATCTATCTATCTATCTATCTATCTATCTATATATATATATATATATATATGTATATATATATATATATGTGTGTGTGTGTGTATGTATGTATGTATGTATAAATGACACTTTTCCATGTCCTATCCCGTTTTAGAACAGAAAAGGCAGTTTGGCAAGATTATAGCTGTATAATAAAAGGTTTCGATAGTCTCTGACAGCTAGTCTCTGATAGCTACTGTGGTAAAAAAAAATGGATGCTAGAAGTATCAAAGTTGGATAAACTTGGAGCTGTCCAACTTTGCAAGTGCTAGCATCCATTTCCCCTTGCCATGGATTACTATAAAACTAATGAATACTCGTCTTAAATGGATTTAATTGGATTTTTCCTCCTTTTCTAGACATAATGAATCGCAATAATTATTATTGATGAAGAATTTTCTTTTTTTCCACTGTTACATATGTCTAACCTATCTCTCTCCAATGACGTTATACTCAGCCTATGGAATCCTCGCTCGGCACGATGTTCCAATAGCTGGGATATCCTAGAAACAGCTGTCAGAAACTATCTAAACCTTTTATTATACAGCTAAGTAGAATGTCCTTGCCAAGTCTTGCCAAACTGTTTGCCTTTTCTTTTCTGCTTTGATCTGTACTGATCGACTCAAGGGAACCCAAAATCACATCTTCAGCTGCAGATACTCCTCGTATCGTTATATATATATATATATATATATATATATATATAT
>NC_068992.1:35982696-35987785 GCF_001194135.2 Octopus bimaculoides | reverse complement strand
TTGAAGAAAAGCAACAAAAATGTATTAAGTTATAGCAGTACGTACATTTCGTACAAACTTCATTTATTTATGTAGTGAGAACACCATATAAGATATGGTGTTCTCACTACATAAATATATGAAGTTTGTACGAAAACGTACGTACTGCTATAACCTAATACATTTTTGTTGCTTTCTTCAAATTATATATATATATATATATATATATGTGTGTGTGTGTGTGTGTGTGTGTGTGTGTGTGTGTGCGGTTGTAACGAAAGTTCTGTCCGTTTTTCTAACTGAAATAAAAATGAAAATGCAGCCAAAAATAGATTTATTTAATCATTATCATAGCCACCATTCTTTTCAATGACATCTTCCCATCCATCCCGAAGCTTTTTGGTACCTTTTTCATAAAATTCATTTGGTTCTAACTCGAAAAAAGAAACTAGCTTCATTTCAACCTCTTCTCTTGTAGTAAGCGGTGTTTGAAGTTCAAGAGAATGCAACGAGACACAGCAGTCTACACGTTATTTACGATCATTTTCTGACAGATTATGTGGAACTTATCTTCCAAGCCTTATTATTTCACAATAGATGGTCATATGGCTCACGTTAAACTCGTTGCTTAGTTCCCTAATGGTTGGATTTTCATTAACAGTAGCTTGCAATTCCTCAGAATTGAATCCTTTAGGGGCGTCGTTCTCTTGCTTCATCTTTTAGACTGAAGTCACCTTTATTGAAACGTGAAAATCATCTTCTGCATGTTCTTTCATTTACCACATCATTTTCATAAATGTTTTTGAGTGATCTTACTTCTGAACTTGCTGTGTTCCCCTTCTGAAAGTCAAGCTGTAAAACATGCCGTATGTGCTCTTTACTTGGAGTGTACATTTGGGTAATCTGAAAGAAGAAATGTTTTAGTGATTTAGATAGCTACTAATATCATGTAGAAGCTAGATTGGTGTAATCATGTCTTATAAATTATCCTTAAAAACGGACAGAACTTTCGTTACAACCTGATATATATATATATATATATATATATATATATGTCCGGTGTTCTTCCTAGGGGTAAGACGAAATTTTTTTATATTCGCTGCCCGCGCACATCTTTGCCAGCATACATTCAGTGAAGTTTTACATAGCATCGTTCGGTTATCAACTACTATTTACAACAAACATTGGTGCCTTGTTATGCTACTATTTCCTATTTAAATTCTACCTTTACGGTTTTTTTTTATTTAGCTGGAAAATAATACTATTGTATTGCAATGATATTTATAATTTTTATATAAAACCTTTCCACTGATCTAGGCGTTCAACCGAATATACTGGCATTGATGTTACGAATATTTTAAAATTTCGTGAATCTACCAGACAAGGATTAACTGAATTTATGATAACAGAGGTATTAGGAAAGTCCGAAACTCGAGTACTAGATTAGCCATTCTAGGTTGTCCATCTATCCGGTGTTCTTTCTAGAGGTAAGACGACAATTTTTTATATTCGCTGCCCGCACATATCTTTGCCAGTATACATTCAGTAAAGCTTTACATAACGTCGTACTATTTTCGACTGCTATTTCCAGCAAACATTGGTGTCTTGTTGTGCCACTATTTCCTATTTAAATTCTACGTTTGCGGTGCTTTATTTAGCTGGAAAATAATACTATTGTATTGCAATAATATTTATAATTTTATATATATATGTATATATATATATACATATAGGTATATATTGATATATATATATATATATATATATATATATATATATATATATATATATATATATATATATATATATATATGTATAATACAAAGAATATATATACATGTATACACACATATATGTCCATACTTACATCTACATGTGTATATATATGCATATCAGGGTACAGGACGTTAGAACAATAAACTACAGACAACGGAACGAACACATAGGAAAACGGAAAGCCACTTGGAATATCCCTTCATCAGCTGTCTCTATTCTATCTAGACGTTTCGAAGATAAGACATATATATATAAAATAATAATGATTATTACGAAGTAGCACAGCATTACCTTTAATTTCTTTATATATATATATATATATATATATGGACCTACACATATTTCTACCGCATCGATTAGTGACCGTTGCAATTTCAACCCTACTATAATACCCGTGCAGTTTCTTAAGAGTCTTCTCTTTAATATCCTTTGGTTTAACTGTCTAAAGGTTTTCGTTTATCTACTCTGTGTTGTATGATGTGGAGCTGTTCGTTAATGTAGACGCAGAATGTTTTCAATTCAAGTTTTGATTGGATAATCACCTGTAGCCAGTTATTTCAAAGCATTCTGTTGTTCAAATGTCTATTACTCATTTATTTTAAGCAAAGGTTGATTTCCTCATATGCAAGCATCTTAAAGCTTGTATTACCCTTAGATGTAAAAATTTGGTGAAATTCTTCTAAACACAAGTCACATTTATTAGTTTCTGGTTTGTATGATTTTACAATATTAATTAATTCCCAATTTATGGTACAGTCTTTGTTTCTGCCTTTAATAGACCAGATTTATTTACTTAGACTTGTTTAGAATCTTTTATTTTTATCTCTACATGAACTTTAAGTGAACCAGTTTCTTTTTGAAAATTAATTCAGTTGCACCGATGTAAAAAGTATTCATTTCCCTCAGATATAACTTTAAATCTATATAATACAGTCTCAGTTTTACATTTATTATTCACATAACAGGTGTCTCGTTTAGAACAATTGCTGAGATATTTTTTTATATTTGTCTCAGATTTAGTATTAATTTAATCATTCATGGTAAAATCAAATTCATTTCTACCAAGTTCTTTACTATTTATTCTGTCATATAACGTTATATTTGTTCTATTTCCAGCTGAATTTTTATTCGATTCTACGTTTTTAACTGTTAAATTGGGTTGTTTCCCTTTCGGCGACTTTTGAATTATTACCGCTTTCTTCTATATATTCCTAAGGTGCATTATATATATATATATATAGATATATATATATATATATAATCAAAATAAGTAACAAGATGTCAAGTATTAATGCAATACGACCGTTAATATATCTTGTCTGTTGAAAATCCATATTTCTTGCAACTGAAATTGGCATTGTATTTAATTTGATGTAATGCTTGCATCGTTCAATTAAATGGAGCTGCTTGAAGCGGTCGTATTGCACTGATCCTTGACATCCTGTTACTTATTTTGATTTTATTCACCTTCGAGTTGTGCGGATAATACCGACTGACTTGGTGGCTCAACTTAATTACCTAATTCAACTGCATCTTAATTATTCCTATATATATATAATGCACCTTGGAATTTATTTTCAGGTGAATCTTCATATTATTTCTATGTGTGGATATCATCATGCCAAACCCGATATTAGTTAGAATCTCCTTAGCTCCTCTATCACATAACTACCTTCACCTATGCTTGTCGTACACAACATTCTCCTAACATGAATAAGGCGGAGAATATCACCAACCACATATTCCAGAATAAATCGTAGGTAAACTTTGAGGTGCTCTTTGTGTCAGAGAAGTTGGTCGTCGCCTGGTTGACAATTTTCACATGCATCTACGCACAATTTGTCCAGGGCATCCTGGGTTAACTCATGGTCGGTCATTTTACCACGCCTGGCCGCTTATTCTCCATTAATGTCCGGCATATCCACCAACAATGCGGAATCATACTCTAGGAAACATAAGGGGCAACGATCTTTCATCTCAATAAACTCTTTTCCGCCTTCTTTTTCTAATCTAACTCATTTATAAGAATCTTCTTATCGTCATTTTATTTATACTCTTTTACTCTTTTACTTGTTTGAGCCATTTTGACTGTAGCCATGCTGGAGCACCGCATTTTAGTCGAAGAAATCGACCCTTAGACTTATTCTTTGTAAGCTTGGTACTTATTCTATCGGGCTCGTTTGCCGAACCGCTAGGTTACGGGGATGTAAACATACCAACAGCGGTTGTCCAGCGATGGTGGACACAAACACACAAATACATACATCATACATACATATATATATATATATATATATATATATATATATATATATATATTACAAACAATAAATTAAATAGAGAGATCCAACTGACAATCTAACAAGTTATTTACATTATAATATAACAACATTTTTTTACGGAATTCTCCCTCCGATAAACTACGAGAATAAAGAACATTTTTTTGTTAGTTACTTCAAACTATTTTTATATCAGTAACTTTAAATAAAAGAGAAGAGTTGTTATATATTATCATATTAATATAATACTATATTATCATTTATATAGCTTGTGTAATTTTTTTTTGTGTAATTATAAGTAAATGAAAAGTATTGCATATAAATAATTCGTTAGTTGTAATACCAGAAGCACATTTAGAGAATGAATATTTATTTATACGTTTTATTACCGTCTCTAGATTAAGTAAGACCCTGATACATAATTCATTTATATACTTATATATTGTTGTTGTATGTTGTTAAACGAATTTGGATTAATGTTATTTGAGATATATAGAAATATATTTCGATAGATGTATATTCTATTTACTTAATTATTTTGTCCGCTATAATTTTTAAAATTGTAATTGTTATGTAGTTGGAAAGTTAAAGCTCGCGCTCCTAGACATAGATATTTGAATCGATTTTTTTTTGCAATCTGCCCGTCCTTTCACACGGAATTTGCCTGTCTTTTGAACATAAACCCTGAAGAGACTTATATACATGGATATAAATTGTTTATAAATCAAAAAGTGTATATAAGTCGAAACAAATTGTTGGCGTTTTAGGTTTTTTGATAATTATTTATGTTATATTATATTATATCCATAGTCTATTATGTTATGTTATAATATAGATAAATAGTTAAATTGTCAATCGAATCACTCTATTTAATTTATTGCTTGTAATTTGTATTATACCCCTATTTCTGTGGTATTCAATTGATGTACCAGTGAATTGGATGTTTTACATGAGTCTAGGACATTTAACCCCCCCCCCCCCGGACAATAACCGCCTACCCAGGACATTTACCACTGAGGACAACAGATGATGATTTAAAACTTCTTGATATATTT
>NC_068992.1:35979925-35981570 GCF_001194135.2 Octopus bimaculoides | reverse complement strand
TATATATATATATATATATATATATGTAAATCCACTCACAAGGCTTTGGTCGGCCTAGGGTTGTAATAGAAGACACTTGTCCAAAGTGTCATGCAGTGGGACTGAACCGGGAATCATGTGGTTGGGAAGCAAGTTTCTTACCACACAGCCACTTGTTTCAGTCATTTGACTGCGGCCATGGTAGAGCACTGCCTTGAAGTCGAACAAATCGATCCCAGGACTTATTACTTTTTAAGCCTAGTACTTATTCTATCGAAATCTTTTGACGAACCACTAAGTTATGGAGACCTAAACACACCAACACCAATTGTCAAGCAGTGATGGGACAAACACAGTAACAGACATACACACACACGCACAAATATATATATACATATATATAAGACGGGCTTCTTTCAGTTTCCTTTTACTAAATCTGCTCACAAAGCTATGGTCGGCCCAGGGCTATAGTAGAAGATACTTGTCAAAGGTGCTTTGAAAACAAGCTACTTACCACGCAGCCACGCTGAAAACCTATACGTCGTCTTCGACGGTTAGTCCGTCATCTCTCTCTAAATAAAATATTTGTCGGTCTGTCGACCAAATTAAATCAAATTTTACAAGGTAATAGGATTACACCCCGCGAGTGTCAAAATGTAATTTTTTTCTTCATTTGCATTAAAACGATATAACATTTTATAGAGATAATCTTTCTAGACTAAACTATACTTAACTGTTGTTCGCCATGTCTCAGCCCTATACAATAACACTGCTTTTACGTTAGTGTTAAAAATTCTTATTTTGTTCTTTATTGAAATTACACTTGCGCTCCATACTTTTTTTAACAGGTGGAAAGCGGTCCCTGCCTTACCTATTCTCGTCTAAACATCTTCGTCGGTGCCACCTGAGAGCGTTATCTTACTACCTAAATACGTAAACTCGGCTACATCCTCTAGTTCACCGGTTTCTAGTTTAATACGTTCACTGTTTTCTTCATTAACGCGCATAATTTTTGATTTGTCGCAGTTGACTTTCAATCCTAGTTTGGCAGCTATTGCTTCTAATTTTGACGTTAATGACGTTAAGCAAATACAATCGTTCATCAACAGGTGCTTGCATAATATATTTAAAATCACATAAGCAATATGGAGCTATGACAAAGAATGAATCAAGTTTCGATTAGGGAGTAAATATTTAAGAAAAAGTGGAAGTGGATTGGTAGCACAATTAGAAAGGATACACCAAATGCAGCGAAAAGTGCTTTACAGTGGAATCCGGATGGATATAGAAAGAGGGGATAGGCCTAAGAACTCGTGGCGTAGATCAGCACAAAAAGAACTAGAGAAAGGAGGACATTCATGACAGAGTATAAGTACAGAAGCGAAAAATTATGCGACATGGAATTCAATTATAAGTGGCCTATACTCCGCGTTGAAGGGTTAAAGGCAGATATATGTATATATATACTAAACTATACACGACATCTTATACGACGACGACGTCACATTTTGTATATGAGTGTGTATGTGTCTGAGTATATGTATGTGTGTGCATTATGAGTGCGTATGTATCTGTGAGTATGTGTGTGTTTCCGCGTTAGGTAGTTATTAAACACACACACACACACACATCTACACATACATATGTGACGACTGACAAAAACAAT
>NC_068992.1:35977045-35978179 GCF_001194135.2 Octopus bimaculoides | reverse complement strand
TATGTATGTATGTATGTATGTATGTATGTATGTATGAATGTATGTATGAACACTCACGTACGTACATTAACATACTGAAGGACATGTATAAATGGTAGCAATTTCATTTACCAGAATTACATTGTGCAACGATGAGTCACCCGAAATCTACGTTGTCTGTATTCTTCTACCCTTATGTACAGACAGACAGTCTGAACATTGCTTAAGACTGCAGATCTATGAGCGTATATGTGAGTATGTATAAGAATATGCTAGAGTGTGTCAGTGAAACTGTATTGGTGTAACAGTATATTGCAGTATGTGTGTATGTGTGTCGGTCTGTATATGCGAGTGGTGGTGGGGTTGTTTCTGGTATGTAGGCGTGTATGCCTGTGTATCCGTATTCATGGGTGTGTTTTTGTAAGTTAGCGCGTATATAGTAAAGTGTAGTTGAAGATTTTACATTTACCATTTTGAAATATATATATAAGTTAGTGTATGTATATGTATGTGGGCGTGTATGTGTGTGTGAGTGTGTGTGTATGCATGTATCTTGTATTTTTATTGTTCAAATCAGCTGTAATAAAGCATACCTATGACTGTAGGTATCCTAACCATGAATCATCACTTCTTTTATTAAGACTCAGTCTCAGATTTCATTTTCCGAAGTCACTTTATTTTAACAGCTATTTCTTGCAGAGCAAATGGCCACATAGAGGCACCTCTAACTCAATTTAGAGTCAAACACCATTAGATATACTCACCCACGTGTGTGTGTGTGTATATGTAAGGGAAGGCGTGTAGCCTAGTGGCTAAGGTATTGGACTCATGATCGTAAGATTGTGGTTTGGATTCCTGGACCGAGAGATGTGTGTTCTTGAGCAAAACATTTCATTTCATGTTGCTCCAGTCCACTCAGCTGCTCAAAAGGAGTAATCCTACGACGGACCGGCGTCCCGTCCAGTGAGTAAATATATATATGCATCACGGAAACTAGGAATACGGCCCTTCTGAGTCCTTAGAGCTCGAGAAGAATGTTTTCTTTAAGTATATAGATATAAATAACAACATCAGCACCTAATAGCGATGAGGAAGAAACCAACTTTATTCCTCATCATATTTTAACTCCAAAAGGCAAATCCACTGCAGATGCCA
>NC_068992.1:35973390-35976502 GCF_001194135.2 Octopus bimaculoides | reverse complement strand
ATATATATATATATATATATATATATATATATATATATATATAAGTTCGTGTGTGTGTGTGAGTGATGTGATGCAACGTGAATGAGCAGTACTGAAATGGTTATAAGTATTAGAATGCTTTGACTGCTATAACGTATCATAAAATATAAATATATTCTTTCAATGCTTTCGATGCACGGAGAAAAGAGGAGAGGGCTGCTACTTACGGAAGGTTTTACGACTTGTTGACTGCTTTTCAGAAAGTACGTACCTAATCTCCTTCCTCAATCGATATCATAGAACAGTGCTTCCCAACCAGAGGCCATATGGCCCAGTTAGGAGAATCGCCAAGTACAGTGGGGCCACAGGCTCAATGAAGTAAGCGATACAGCTACCACATTGTTTCTTCCAAAAAATTTTCTATTGTTGTTTGCAATTCTTTAGCATTTATACACAAAACATACCTAACGCTTATTTTATATACCTTATGTTCTCTCATCACACGCGCGTGCACACAATGATTTGTTTGTCACTTCGATAAAAATTTGCCATTGATAAATAAAGTATCAAATTAGCACTGGAAAGTCTTGCAGGAATTGAATATTATGTTACTGCTTGACGTTCATACATCTAGTGAATTTGTAAGGCCTGCGTCACTTCGTTGAACTTTGGGTCAGTATTGTAATGTTTCTGAATGGTAAGCAGCCTGGCGAAGAAACTCTAGTTGTCAAATGTGACATTCTAACATTCAGATATATTTGAGACTATAAATTTGCTGAACAAAGAGTCATAAGGTAAAACTATAAATCTTTTAATTTGCAAAGAAGTTTCGAGTGCATTTCTGGGAAAACTTAATCTATTCAGGATAGATATTGCGCGAACTGTGTTATACTATTACACTTACCTACCCGTCGTGGTATGGCATTTATTAAAGTAACGGTAAATAAATATTTCTTTGCAACTTTGATCACTGTTCATTGTTCATCTTACAATCGTTATACTGGCAACCCACATCGCTACAAACAAAACATTACCGTTACAATTGGTGACCTCCGACTCTAACATACTATCGTTAGAATTAGTGACACATCGACTACACAAACAAAACCTTACCGTTACAATTGGTGACCCCGTAAAAAAAGAATTGCTGCCTTCTGAAACTGCATTACCAACAGTTACAACTGGCGACCCCGAGCGAAAGAATTACTACCTTTTGCATTTTTGCTGATTCGAACTAAAGAACTAGGAAATCAACAGTCGCTAAACCAAAGAAAATTAATGACAACCTTCGTCACCACCAAGATGCACCCTCCTTCGACCTGCTACAAAAAGCTCTATACTGCGATGCAATCTACGATGCACTTCACAAAGATGCAACACTGCCGACGCACAAGGTATTCGCCAACCATGAAAGCCTATAAGCGCAACATTTCGACAGCTGCATGCCCAGAAAGTAACTGGAAGAAAATACAGAAGCCCGCACATGCAACCTTTTTGACACACACACACTTTTCGTCTCGTCCCGACGTACAAACCCTGCATTGTGTATGAACTTTTGCACGTACATAAGACTCTCACATAGACTTTCAACAACTCTTTTTCTTTGCATGCACTTCTTTTCACTTTCAGCAGTAGACTTTTCACAAAGGACGCTATTTTCAGCTAAGTTTGTTAATTTTGATTATTGTATTGTTCTGTTTGCACTGCATACTTTCATTTGTTTACAAGTTATACACATTCCGCGAAGCACACCTTCCGCGACGCACATATTCCGCGATGCACACATTCTGCGATGCACACATTCCGTGATGTACAAATTCTGCGACGACTCGTTTCACTAAAATGGCTAAATTCATGTGCATATCTTTTTTGAATGTTTTATAGGTTAATGTTCATATTTTGCATGTACTTTTTTCTCTCGTTCATTTTGAAAATGTATTGTTGCATACACACCTGCATGCACCTTTCCTCAGTGCCTGGCCTTGCACACGCATCTGCACACATGGTTCATACACACAAATGCTATCTCTGTCACATTCATGCACCACACATGCCTATCTCGCTTGTTTTTCATGCTATTTGTGCCCTTACAGACACAACTCATTCCTGTAAGACCCTAGGCTGGTCACGCATACATAGAGAAAGTTGTTTGTCCCTTACAACGTGCCAGCATGCCACACTTTTGTTCCTGCATGATCGAGGCTTATAATACTTCATGCACCGGCTGGCAACCTCAGCCTTACTACATTAATCACTGGCAAATTCAATACTGTACACTGTATTTGTAATCAATGCACTAGCATTAGCCTCAGCCTTGTATAAGCTCTATTGCACTCATGCACATGCACCTCTGTTATGCACAGCTACTACCCCCTTGTTTTGCAACACTTCTGCGTCAGCTCAATTCCAATCTCGACTCAAAGCACGTCGGATGTTCACATGCTCTACGCTCATGTTTAGACATAATTTTCCCCGTTAGACCCCTGTTTGGTCATGTAATTAACAGAGACAAATTATTTGTCTCGCGCACCACTCCTGCATGCATACATTGTCGCCCTTGCTAACTCAGCAATTAACCACGACAACAGCACCAGACGCATTTCACTTCGGGCATTTCACCTTCAAGGCATTTCACACACTTCAACCCTGCAGGAAGATCTTTCATATCACGGATTGAGAATGCACTCACTCGCTCATCTGAGCTTACCTTTCAGTCAATTTCGAAGCGTGTCCCTGCTCTCCTGTATACGCCCTCACGCACACACACGCACCTATTTGCTGTACTGCCCAGTCACTAACTGCACATATTTTAGCACGCAAAGCGACACTGTCCCCTATACACTTCAACGATCCTCTCTCCTGATATGCGAAATTTCTCTTCAACCATTCCAGGGCATTTATCATGCATTTCTTCGTCTCTTTGTTCGTTCGCTTCCCTCCCAGGAACCTCACTGGCGAGGAGAGTGATCTAGTGGACCTTGCGTGCATGAAGTGGATTCGATCCACCATAGCCAAATTTAAATTAACACTGCGACAGAACCTTTCTCACGGTGGAACAATAGTTTTTCTGTGACAGCAGTTTGATATTTTCCAGATGCCTTTAACTAGGCCGAAACAATGTCTTCACCACTTG
>NC_068992.1:35967302-35973290 GCF_001194135.2 Octopus bimaculoides | reverse complement strand
ACATACATACATATGCGCGCGCGTCTATGTGTGTGCGTATGTGTCTTTGTGTTTGTGTTCACCCACTACCGTCGATTGACAGTCAATAATTGGTTTGTTTGTGCCACCGTAACTTAACTTTTCGTCAATACTGACCGACAGATTAAGTACCGGGCTTAAGAATAAAAGTTCTGGGGTTGATTTTCTCGACTAAACCCTTCAAAGTGGTACCCCAGCATGGCCAGTGACTGAAGCAAATAAAAAGATAAAAAAATAATCGCTTAGAAATTGCTAAGTAGAAGTGGTTTATGTTTTTCTTTAACAACCATGGACCCTAATATTGAAAAAACTTGCGAAACGCATCAGCCACAAGGATTTTACTGAATAAATTCAGTAAAATAGGTAACATGATATTGTTTTTGTGCTCAAAAAGCAATAAATTTTTTACTAGTTATTAATTTTCTTGGAGACAATAGAGTGTTGTCATGCATGTTATATATAAAAAAACAATGTATGATTATAAATGTTTGTCTTATTGAACCCACAAAAATAGTTTTGTTTATATGAAATAGGATAATAGAGAATAAATGCGCAATTGACACATACCGATATTTTTGGAGTTCATTACATTACTGGTAAATAAAAAAAAAACACCTTTGAGAAAAATTTTAAATGCGTATTCTTATACACTTTTTAAGAAATCTGCTTTCATTACAAATTATCAATTTCTAGATATCTATACAAATAAATTTTTTGCTAATAAAACTAATTTATAGCAATATATAGTTGAAATTTCGTTGTTATTTCAAAAATTTTATAAATTTTACTTTCGTTAAACTTTTTAAAACTTTTCAAAAGTGACTTGATTCTACTATTAACTATTTATTAGAAAACTGAAGTGCTTTTTTCACTAATAATATCTAAAGGATCTCAGGAAAATTAAAGATTGGAAGTGGGTGTCATGAGTTAACAGTTTGCTAACCACAGACATAGAGTATGCAGCTGTTATATGAATTAAGCTGTTATATGAATTAAGCTGTTACTGTAGCGGCTATTTTAATTTGTATAACAGCGTGAATCAGAAGTACTAGTATAAAATAAATAATGTTTAATTAATGAAGAGGGAGAGTGGCAATAATCAATAACTGCAAAGCCAATCAAGTAACTTTTCGTTGTTGTAGAATTTTATGATCAATGTGAAGATTCTTCAGTTCATTCATAATTAGGCAGCAGGTATTTATGGCTGTTACAGCTAACAATTTAGATTTAGAGATAAGGGTTATTATGATGAAACTCTCAAGGATAACTGCGTCATAGAGACACAAGTTGTTTGTGATTATATTTAGTTGCTGTTGATTGTATTTAACCCCAGTTGAGCTGCAATCAAGCGGGCCCTAGGGAATTAATGGATCACTAATTCAAGCTTGCGAAGCGACTACCTACAAGCGTCTTTATTAGGTCGCTTAATTGGATTAACTTCTGAATGTTCTTTAATTCCCGTTGAATCAGTGGCCTAGATCGATTAAGTGTTGACATTAATCTTCCATGCTAATCAAAATTCAGTTTAATATCGAAGTTCCTATGTTAGGGTTGTATCAGATATTAAACTGATTAGAAGGGATGCACCTCGTTAATTTTAACGAAAAGACTGAGAATCCAGGCCAAAAATATAAGTGACAGTTAAACCGGACATGTTTGGAATGTCAATGCATAAATACTTTCAAATTTTAACAGTGTGTGTGTGTGTGTGTGTGTGTGTGTGTGTGTGTGCGTGTGTGTTAACGTTCGCACACAACGGAAGTTTTTAGCATCTTAAAGCGATTCTATTTTGTTCGCATGCAGAGAGAATGATCGAAACCTTTGGACTCTCAAGATCACATTACATTGACTAACGGTTGAAGTAGTAGCGCTAGTAGTGGTAATTAGTGTTGGTGAGGGTGGTAGTAGAAATGCTGATGATTGTAGTTGCAGCAGTGGTGGTAGAAGACTTATTGGTCGCAGGCAGTACAGTAACAAGGTCAATCACGCTATTAACAGCAGTATGTATGAGCATGCTTGAATGTGTGCATGAACATCGTGAATACTATAACGATTGAACCAATAGGAGAGGGATGGACATTTTCACTTCCTAGAACGTATGAAGACAGTCTCTTTGTTTAAACTATGTTCATTTTAGGTCGTAAACCCAGAATTTACGAACGAAATGCTCAACGCTTATAAGGTGCTCCTGTTGCACAGTGTGAGAAAGTACACTTATGTAAATATTTTTATTCAGGTGGACGAGGTAGTGATTGTTCAGTATTCTGATCGTAGACAAGCTTTGTGGGAGTGGAATGATATGAACCTTGTTCAACACAGAAGCAGTTTATTGCCATGTGAAGGTAAACATTTACTTAGCAGACTCTGTAACACCTTGCAATATCAAACTGGAACATGCAAAAACAGCGCGACAAATCTCAGAATTTTCTTTCTTAGATTATGTGTTGCATATACTAACATTTCTGTTTTCCAGACTCAAGTATATCCAGAAAAGACATACACATTACGACATCTTGTTTTGTTTTGTTTTTTAAATTCTCTTTATCTGATATTTGAAGCTTCCTGCTTAGGTCAGAAATATATGATAGGCTATCATCCGAGTTATCCAGTTTTTAACTGGAGTCTAATTAGTAACAAACAATGATATTTAGTGATGATATATTATTGCCTGCCACTAGAAATGTAATTATCTTAATCACGTCGCATTCTTCTGATTACATTGGAATTTCAGATAACAAGCGAAGCAGCAGTATTGTTAATAATGCTTTAAAATGTACTTCATAATGAAGGTTAGGTGACGACGATATTTTTGTGAAAGGGAGGAACAAATTAAACGCACGCCTAACGTTGTTGCCACCTTTTATTCATCTTAGTGACATTGAACGCTGCCAATGTGTTTCAGAAGTTTTTGCGATAGAACAGTCCTCCTAGTTGAACTGTTTTAAGACCCACCAAAAAAATCTCTTACTAAGTATCCTTTGGTATAGCGTAGTTAGAGGACCTCTCTTATCTTTAGACCGAACGTCTGACCTAATATTTACAGTAGAATGGACTCTACTAAAGTAGCTGATGTTTTTGTAATGAACATCATATCGCAGTGGTGATTCAATACGAATTCTACTCATGCTATTGCAATTCAGGATCGGACTGGAACAACATTTGCATCCCACTTGTCAATTATTCCACCCAAGTAAAGTGCCTAAGAAATGGGATACAAACATTTTTTTGGCCAAATTCCATTCCTACGTTAGCTAAAACTGTTAAGTCCAGCTGTTTTTTTATCTTTTGGCTTTTTCATTGTAAATTGTAAACATTTTAGCATAGATTTTCAGATCATTTGCAAAGAAATCATTGGCTGCATTGGTTGGTACATCTTTACACTCCCTTCCCTCCACCTGCCCGGTCACCAGTCATTAGGTTGTTGGACACACAGTGATCCTTGTGGATCTGCTTGAAACAGTTTGCATAAAATTTGTTGTAGATAATGTTTAGACAAGTAGTGAGCCTATATTTTTTCAGCCGTCTCGGTGGTTTCCAGTGTTTCTTGGTTGTAACTTAGAACTAGGGTTTAAAAATGTTCTTAAGTTGAGTATATTCTATAATTGATTCTGTCGAATTAATTACATGTGGAGATCGTAATGAAAGTTGGGATAGCAATTACTTTCAGTGGTAGCTTTTTATTTGCAAGGCAAGATGTGTGTTGCCGAAGTTTTACGGTAAAATATTTGGGTGAGCTTCATCCCAGTATCTTTTTTAGCTGCTTTATATAGCCGATGGAAGTGTCATCAAAGGAGTTTTCCATAGCACCGAAGTAAATCTTCATTTAATTGTAAAGACTAACTGAAGTAAGAAGGGTTCTTTCATCATCTTAAATAACATAACATGCAGGTACCGAAGTACTGCTTGTGTAGGTATCAGTGTTGTTGTTGTTATCAGTATCAACCATGATCGAACTAGTGATATTCTACGTGATATGAGATATGCTTTGAAATAAGGCCCGAATAAACACATTGTTGATAAGTAAAAGTTTTTCATTTATAACAGAAGAAATAAACCAGTAGCTGGAGGTTTTGGTAAAATTGCAGAAGTAAACGTTCAACAAAGCATATTAAACGGTTCATTACGCTTGCATGTCTGATTCAGACGGTGACAAATTGTATGCGTGTATGTTTGTATGTATTATGTTTTTCTTTGAGTTTAATTTAAGATCTTGAGAGAGTTTGAGCTGGTCGAACTGTCGATGCACACACCTAAGTGTGTGCATTTATACACATAAGAATTTTAGATGGAGAGTTTTGGGAATGTCATTCAAATCTTCATTGTGCCACTAATAGATTGGCTTCGGAGAATCTGCGTCTGTTTCTTTTGCTCTTTTTCCGTGAAACTGAGTATTAAAAAAAAACCAAACTGAGTATTAAAAAAACCCCCAAAAAGCTGACTTTTGAGGACTATTCTATTTCCCGAAAATTCACTCAAAAGAACACAATGCTAACATTAAATATTGAGTACATATTTCTTTCATTGTTTTCATCACAATCTTTAGCTCTCAAAGTGAAAGGTGTTGTCGTTTAGTATGCTAGAAATAGCAGGAATCGTATAGGTCTTAAAACTAATTTTTCCCAACATAATTATAATTAAATGGTCAAAACAACGAAGACAAACATTTGAGATGCATGAAATATCCGTTTCCACCCTCATTTTTTCCCACATTCAATTCCTATACAATTGCAATATAAACCATCCGTAGAAAATTTCCTTAGAAATGATCATTTTTCTGAAGGCTGTCTGGAAATAAAATTGAGGTATATGAATTATCCGAAAGTTCTCCCCCCAAAAGTTTTTCCCAACAAATTCCGATATTACCATAATCTACATCAACTGAAAAGTATTTGGAGAAACTTTCAATAATAAATATCCATTCGGATCTTTTCTGGTCCGCTGCACCTGTGGAAAATTTAAAGTTTAATGAAGATTTTAAAATTTGCTGTAGTGATGTAATTTTCCACGCTGAATCTCAAGAGACATCTCACCTTTTCCAGAAAAATTCGTAAAAAAAGTTACTGGGATTTAAGGTTTGATAATTTTCACCCAGTCAGAGAACAGGATTTGGAACCTATAATTTTCTGCGTGACAGCACGTGTCGTCAACTATAAAGAAATGAAATAATAGCGGAGTTCTGCTTTACGCACACCATATAACCCCTCATAACGTTTTTATTTTTTGGAATTTTCATGCGATTATGCAAAAACCGAAAAAAAAGAAAAAATTTCGTGCGTGATTTAAGGCCTTTTAGCTGTTATTTTTAGCACATCTCATGATCACCTCATACGGCATGTTTCAAGCATTTAACAAGCGACAAAAAGAACGGGTGGCAAGCGGTTTCGTAACAGCTTGGCTTGTTACTATGGAAACAAGCACCTATATGCCAGTGGCTTTTGACTGGATAAAATTACCCAAATATATAAAAAAAAACTTTAAAAGCTATTAACTTTTTATTTATTGATTTATGGCGAAAATAAATTTAATGCTACTTTACAATACGCTGAATATGAAATCAACTGGTACAAAAATGGAGCAAATTGAAAAGTGGCTGTCGAACCATCCATTCATCAGAAAGTTATAAGGAAACAAATATGGTGGGTCACATTTCTATAGTTATGCCCTAAATTTATCCCGTACGATTGAGTACTATTAAACAAATAAAGGATTCAAAAGAAAATCAGACCTAACATAGAAAAATTACACAAATTATAAATCAAACGCCTAAGTATCATATAGCAACCAGCAGAAAACCACCCAGAGGGTGTGCTTTCTGCTAGTATATCTAAATAAATATGTATTCATCATGTTTTTTGCTCTGTTTGTTCCCATTATTTTCTGCACTACTTCCTATATCAGAAAATAAAGCGGCACATTATAGAAAATCAAAACCAGTCTAAATAGACGCGCGCGCGCACGCACACTCTCACA
>NC_068992.1:35964988-35965742 GCF_001194135.2 Octopus bimaculoides | reverse complement strand
AACATACCCAACCCCAAAATACTTCCATACATCTCCACCCACAACCCCAAAAACATCGAAGCATACACCACAATCAAACAAAACCTCCCCTTACTCACCACAGACCCGAAAATGAACAATATCATCAATACACACAAAGTCCTTAAATGCAAAAGGCAACACAAATCTTTGAAAAAACTCTTAACCAATGCCAAACTACATACACCACTTCCACCCCCATCAGTTAAAAAATGTGCACGCCCTAATTGTGGTACCTGCCCCTACCTACTTGAAGGCTCTGAATTTACCTTCAAACGAGGAACAAAGTTTAAAATCAAAACCAATCTCTCTTGTTCCTCTGGGAACCTCATTTATGTCCTCACATGAGCAGGTTGCCAAAACTTCTATATCGGACAGACGAGCCTCCCGTTGCGTAGAAGAGTAGCAGTCCACAAAGAACAAATAAATCTCCCTCAATACCGCCAAATTCCACTCGGTGACCACATAGACTCTTGCGCCAGAAACAAAAACCCTAAATTCCTTATATTCCCTTTCTATCAATGTAAAGACAGAATCTCCGCACAAGAAAGAATCAACAAGGAGAATCTTTTCATACAGAAATTCCAACCATTTCTTAACACACATACCCATCAGCGACCTTATTTCTCCAGGAACAGACATAAACTTCCTGTTGAAAAAGAGTTCATAACTCCAACTAAAAAGATTTGTTTCCCCTTACACACACTTCCTGTTTTGACACCACACTTCCTGTTTT
>NC_068992.1:35964099-35964409 GCF_001194135.2 Octopus bimaculoides | reverse complement strand
ATATAATACAAATAATAAATGAGTATATGCATATATACGTACATGTATGTACATACCTACATCTACATGTATATATAGATGCATATCTGGGTACAGGACGTTGTAAAAAAATGGACAAAATGATCAACAGAGTACAGAAAATACACAGGCCACACAGGGAACATTTCCTTCATCAGCTGCCACCATTCTAAAACTAAGCGTTTCGAAGAGTTGCATCCTTTCACTCTTTTACCTGTTTCAGTCATTTGACTGCAGCCATACTGGAGCACCGCCTTAAAGGGTTTTAATCGAAGAAATCGACCCCGGGACT
>NC_068992.1:35957554-35963858 GCF_001194135.2 Octopus bimaculoides | reverse complement strand
GAGAGAGAGAGAGAGAGAGAGAGAGAGAGCATGTGCGTTAAGTGTTTGAACAACAAAACGTCAGTTCAATTTAAAATTTTTAAAAAAATTAATTTTTGGTGCCTATTCTTTATTGATCCCCTATGGCTTAACATATTCTACAAGTGAATCTAAAATATAGGCTTACCAAACGACACTTAATTGAACTGAAGCACACGTGTTAAGTAATTAATGATGTTAAATGTTAGTACAATTTTAAAACAATACTACACGCTCCGCCGTCTCTGTCTTGCTACAACTACCGTTCGCACTCCATCAATCATTCCTACCGATGACACACCACTTTAACAGGTAGAAAAGTTGTCATTAGATCATGTATGTGTGATGTATATGAGTGCATATGATATGTTTGTAAATGGCGCACCCTTTCTTTTACCTCCCACCACTACAACATCTCTTCCGGTACACACTTCTCTCGCTCTCTTTTTGCTTCTACCTTCAAATAAGCATTTAACCGTACAAGTAATAACGTTTCCTTTCTCCTCCCTCACCCCACTAATACATTCTTCTCCCCTAAACAGATACATATATACAGGCAGACAGGCTGACAGGCAAACACACGCTCATACACACACGCACACTCACCCCCACACATGCACACACACACACACCTACACACTCTCTCTTTCTCTCTCTCCCAAACACACGCACACATACACCTACACACACACCTACACACACACCTACACACACACACCTACACACACACACACACTCTCTCTCTCTCAAACACACGCACATACACTCTCTCTTCCCCCCCCTCTCTCTCTCACACACATAAACACACACACTTTCTCTCAGTCTCTCTCTTTTCTCCCTCATACACTTTTCTCTCTCTTCTTATCTTTCTACTTTTGCTTCTCGCACATATTCGAAACATTTGTAATTCTCTTTTGAAATATGTTCATCTAATATTTAAAACGCCGTACAATTATTTTCGGGTATATTCGGTGACTATTTTTGTCCTGGGAATGACTATAAATTCATCCGATAGTGGGACCCCGAGGCCCTGATCTCAGGGTTTGAAGAGTATGGAACCACCTCTTTGCCACTATTGTTCCCAGGTCTACTCTGACCCGAAGTGGTAGTACCTGTAAGAGTCCCAGCTATGGGTTAACTAGCAAACCCCC
Organism: Octopus bimaculoides; assembly: GCF_001194135.2. Classification (NCBI taxonomy): domain Eukaryota; kingdom Metazoa; phylum Mollusca; class Cephalopoda; order Octopoda; family Octopodidae; genus Octopus; species Octopus bimaculoides. Next base: position 35,962,689 of record NC_068992.1, on the reverse strand, counting down.
TTGCGGCTGGGAGGAGGGGAATGATCTGTAGAATGCAGTCACCGTATTCCTTGCATAGCATAAGGGGCAACTAAAAGGGGCAGCAGCGAGGGGACTGGGAGTCCTCTTCTCCTAATAAATCCATATTCCTAAAAAGGCAGCAAGATAAAGACAAGAGGCCTTGACCCGAACATAGAAGGGGGCTCGTCCCTTTGAGCTGGGAAATGAATGAAATCCCTGGGATGTCTTGATGTGGGGGGTCCTACTAAAAAATATGGGATAGGCCTAGGTGTGATACAAATATTTGGTGACTATTTCTTGTGGGCCAAAAAGTATTCCAAAGAGAAGGAAAGGCAAAAAAAAAAGAAAAGAAGAAAAGGAAATTTGATGAAAAGAAATACAGAAGGACGTAAGAAAAAGATGGAAGAAGGAAAGACAAGACAATAAATACATAAAGAAAGAAAGTAAGAAAGAAAGAAAAATAAATAAAGAAAGGAAGAGAAAGTTAAGTAGTGAAAGATTTAATTGACGAATGTCAGATTACGCATTATCTTGTATATCTTAGAAAATGTTGGCCTGATATGAATGGATCTCCAGTTAGGTTTTGTACAAAAGGAACACAAGTCAGTGTTGCCCAACACAGTCATGTTGAATGACTAAAAAAAGAATCGATGCTACAATGTCGCCACATACATTAGGTGGAGGCAGTGGGATAATGAGTCGAGTGTCAGTCATGCACTTCCTGTTTAGACAGACTGATTAACCGCATGTTAGAGCGCAACTAATTAACTGGACAGTTATGATGGTAATGAGACTGACGACGACGATAATGGTGAGGATAACGATGTTGACAATGATCGTAATGATGATGATATTTAATTCGGTCCGCTATCTTAATACACACGCGTGCGCACAAACATATGAATCCGGTTCGACAATGATTATGTCAATAGTTCGATTAATGTAACGGTCCCTTCATTGAATGAACACGTAAATGGGAGAGTATTCCATACACGTGTATTCTTAACGTAATTCTTCAACAATAATCATCTGGACACAATATGAGACAAGGCTGGTTCTTTGTTCAGGGTCGAGAATGTACTTGAGGCCTCTGGCGTAGACATATTTCCCTTGACCAAGGGAAAGAAGCGTTTTCATCCAGTAGATCTAGAAGATCACTTATGAGAATTCCAGCAGTTTGATGATCATCGCCAAGCGGATCAGGATCGCAGTATCCGCTCTGAGGTATGTAATGCACGAGCCACCAAGTACAAGTTCTACCTGGCGCCCCATCGGTTACAATGACGAGGGTTCCAGTTGACCCTGCACGTGAAATTAAGGTGCAAGAAGCTGAGCACTCCACAGACATGTGTACCCTTAACGTAGTTCTCAAGGAAATTTGAGCTTGACACAGGATGTGACAAGGTTGGCCCTTTGAAATACAAGTTCTACTCATTTTTGCGAGCTGAGTGGACTGGAGCAACGTAAAATAAAGTGACTTGCTCAAGGACACAACGCGCCGCCGGGGACCGAATTAACAACCTTTTTTTTTTTATGTGTCAGTTTTCTAGAAGTATAATGTTTTATGCTATTCTGTGTCTTCTTTTCTCTTGTAAACATGCGGCGTGCATTGTATGTGTGTGTGTGTGTGTGTGTGTGTGTGTGTGTGTGTGTGTGTGTGTGTGTGTGTGTGTGTGTGTGTGTGTGTGTGTGTGTGTGTGTGTGTGTGTGTGTGTGTGTGTGTGTGTGTGTGTGTGTGTATGAGTGTTTGTGTACATACACACATATGTGTGTATGTACGTGTATGTGTTTGTGTGTTTGTGTGCTAGTGTATGCATGCATACATATATATTCACGCACTTACATATAGTTGAAAAAAGATACTGATTTATCTAGTAGTTAACTGTCTGTGGAGCTCCACCTACAGGGAGCAAGCATACTTTGTAATGTATTTTAATGCATGACATGTTAACCGCGGAAATTAAGGCTGAATATTAAAACCATGTTACTCTCATATGTTGATATTGCACACATTAGATCGTTTACTTGCTTTTTGGGCGAAGTGAAAGAGGCAGTGTGCATGCTCAGAGATGGGAAATCGCTGGGAACAGATAACATCTCAGCAGAGCTCCTAAAACATGGAGAGCCAAAGCTTATCAAGGCATTAACAGATACCTGTCAGAAGATATGGGAGACGAAGCAGTGGCCAAAGGATTGGTAATCACTGATAATATCCATTCACAAGTATGACCGTAAAGAAATTTGGCTGTCAGTCGTAATTCTTCATCATTTGTCACAACAACCTACTGCGCCAAACACAGTCAAGGGCCTTTTTGAAGTCGATGATGTGATAGAAGTTAGATTGGTGCTGTAGGTGTATCTCAGCGAGCAGTCCAATGTTAAATATCTGCTCCACAGTACTCCTTTTTCGCCTGAATCCTGCCTGTCCTGTGAGGATTTCTTCTGCCTTCTATTTAGCAGAACTCTTAGCAATACTAATTAGGCTGATTGTTCTATAATTCTGACAAAATTTTAAGTTAATTTTCTTGTAAATGGATATTATCAGTGATTACCACTCCTTTGGTCACTGCTTCGTCTCCCATATTTTCTGACAGGTATCTGTTAATGCCATGATAAGTTTTGGCCCTTCATGGTTTAGGAGCTCTGCTGAGATGTTATCTGTTCCCAGCGATTTCCCATCTCTGAGCGTGCACACTGCCTCTTTCACATCCCAAGTTTTCTGTTATTGTTGTAGTTGGAATTGTCTAGGTTGTTATTGTCATGTTTGAGTTTGTAATTGTAAAGGGCTTTGCAATACTCATACCGTCTTCCGATGACAACATTCTCATCCGTGAGGAAACCTGTTTTATCCTAAATGGCCTGTTTTGTCCTCAATGATAGTGTGTGTTTCTTTGTTTTCGCTAAGATTTTGAGGGTCCATAAGTAACCTTGCTGTTGTTTTTCTTTATTCAAGTTTCGATGACTGCATGGGTTTGCTATCCAGTCCTCTTTGGCTTCCTTCATTTTCTTCCAAACCTTCCTATTCACAATATTAAATTACTGACTTGCTTCCTGATCCGTTAACTTGGTCTTCATCAGGTTTCGTCTTTAATCACATGAGTTCAAGATGACATCAGTGACCCATCGTTTCTTTTTCCTTCTTCCTAGCATTTTTCGAGACATTTTCTGAAGTGCTTCCGTAATGTTGTCGGTCAGGGAATTAATATAATCTTCCAGGAGGTTACGGGCTGCAAACCTGCCGCCTACTTTTGCTTTAAACACCGCTGTATGGTTTGGTGTCGGTATTAATTCTTAACAGAATAGTTTTGATCATTTTACTTCAAGATAATGCCTTTATATCACTACCTCCATTTCTGGAAGTCGCAGACAAATCTCCTTATAGAAAACAACAACAACAACAACAAAAACTCTCTGATACAATTAGACATATCTATAATAAACACTACAAAACAACAACAATAATACAAAAACAAATCCAAAGACTAAGAAATCCAAAGAATGTTACAGTTGATTGTGAAAATCTACCAAATTAACAAACAAGAAAAATTACGAGTGTTTTTTTACAAAACGGATGTGAAGAAACAGGAAATGGAAATCACAGGGAATATAAGTTATCGTTCGGTTTACTGAAACATGATAACTGCTAGGAAGAAATCTTCAAATATAGGTAATGAAAATTAATTTTTTTGCGAAACCATATTCAAATAGGGTTTACGATATTCATTTTAGACTGAACAGTGCAGTTCTATTGTTTTGGTTATATAGAAAAACAGGGCTACTTCCATTCTTCATTATTATTAACTTTTGGAGTTTTTTTTTTAGCAAGTGATTTGTTCTGAGATCGTTTTAAATCTCCATCAGCTGCAATGCGAACGAGCCATTTAAACCTTGTAAGAATATGTAAAATCTCTTAGTTTAACTTTTCATTTTTTTATGAATAATCAAAATTTAGTAGTGCAACGAAAATTTTGACGTTTCACAAAATAAATGAGAAGTAAAACAGTTTTGTGATGGCTAAACGGCTCATAAAAGATGTAACTGATGTATTGATATTGTATAAATTAGCAATATATTACATTATGCAGTATTAAAAAAAAAATGGTGCATTCCCCAGCAAAATGACAAGAAAAAATTATAATTATAAGAAACATAACTGAGGCGAAAAAGAAACAAATTTAATGAAGAAAGAAATGGGATTGAGTGAATTAACGATCTTTCGGAAATACACAATATAAAGAATCTTAACTAAATACCATGAAATGTATTTTGTCCGATGTTCTCCCATCCTAACAACTGCCATTACTAAAACTTAATATTTACTTGCAGCAATAGTTAAGGCCACAAATATGAAAATATGTAAGGAAGTTATTGTCAAATACAACGATGCCTGTTTATCACTGGTACTTATATCGATTCTGGAAGTGAAAGACAGAATAAACTCAGGTACGAGTTGATCTCACTCAAAATGTAAACAGTTGTAACCAAATACTGAAGCGTTCTGTTGTTACTACCATTGCACCATATTTTTTACAAAATCTTATGACAATAAATAATTTTATGAAAATCAGATGCAATTGGTTTCCCTTCTTTGGCTCTATAAAATGTGGAAGGTGAATCTAAAACAGAAAACAAAAGACAAAAAACCCAAAGGTATAGTTAAAATGCCGATAAATGATTTATAACTTTTAAAAAATGATATTTTTGAAACGATTTAAGACCTTAGACGAAAAAGAAAGCCTTTCGCAAAAATGTGTCGCGTTTTGGTGTAGTATAGTCCTGTCTAAACATTTGTTGCCACTTCTATTAGCAATTATTTCTAAGTGTAGAAAGTAAAAAAAGTAAAAAAAAAAAAAAATGTAAATCATAGGTAGATGGCGTGGTAGGGATTAGAGAGTATCTCGTGATATTTAATATTCTCCATCTTCACGAGTCATTTTATACTAAATTGCATAACATCTACATTGACTTTACGAAATTTCGATTTTAGATACGGGTCAATAGAATATATTCCAATGAAAATATATTTTATTAATTGAAATAATTCTTTCTGCTACTATTACTTCTTAATTAATTCTTTCCATTATATTAATTGAAATAATAAGCACTAAAATTTAGATATTTTTGTCAACAAGTAG
>NC_068992.1:35952883-35957339 GCF_001194135.2 Octopus bimaculoides | reverse complement strand
CCAATGATATTCATTGATAACTCTCTGATCATATTTTATGTTGATAGTAAGGGCAATTTCTGTTATTTGTTTCAATCCTAACTTATAGAAAAAAATCACTCGAATTTGCCCCCCCCCCTATTTAATTTGACAACCCAAAATAAACAAGGATACACTAAATGCATGATTAATATTGATATTAATCACTAGGTCGAGATCTGCACTTCAAAATCGTATATTACACGAACACAGTTAAATAACATTTATTCCTAAACATTAATATCAAAATTTAAAATAACAAAATTGCAATTATTTTGCACCCACCTAATAGCTAAAACCTTTGAAATATTCAGTATTTTGTTTGATATTCATCAAGTATCTTTTTACCATCGAAGACCCGTATCTAAAATCGAAATCTCTTAAAGTCAATGTAGATGTAATGCAATTTAGTATAAAATGACTCGTGAAGATGGAATACAGACGATTTAAATGACTTCGAATACTTGAATGACACTTAATTTACTGACACCGAATGTAAGACAAAGTTCACTCTGGTAGGTTTTGATTTCAGATCGTAAGTTAAGTAAATAGTGCGGAGCTGTATTGTGTTCAGTATTGTACCAATTTTTGTTACTTCATAGCCTTTGTTAATTCATCACTCATTATAACATAAATAACAAATGTATGAAAAGTTCAGTGCTTAGCTACAGTTTCATGTCATTAAGTTAATGGGTGATAATTATAATTTTGTATGATAAATAATTGTAGAAGATCTGATACTTTTATTAAAAACACCAACAAGCCATTGTGAATCAATTGATCCTACTCTATCTTTCTGAAATGTCACACTTCGAGTTCACTGTCTTACTAATATGGCAACCTTTGATTTTAAAGTCTAAGATTTCAAATAGATAAGACTGACATGTGGCAATCACATCAAAAATAATATAAAATTCTACCATTTTCTGAAATTCAACTAAGAGAACAGCAAGCATATTAACATGTTGATCGGATATTTTAAACTTAAAAAAAAGAATGAAAAAAAACCCCCGCAAAATTAAGGTTATTCTAACTGAATTAACCTAAAAATTCCGTCAGTTGGTTCTTGAAGATCCGAGAGCTGATGGTCTGGCTTATATGTTGAACTAATTAGAACAGTTGTTAAAACTGGGGTTTCACTATGTTGCCAGAGCAACTTGCACGAAAGTCATTAACAGAGCAAAACTAAATTTACATCTATTATTTTACATTCAACTCTTATTTACATATAACTACCTTGTCAATGGAAGGGTTTGGAAGTAACAGTGTTGGGTTGTGCTAAGGGCAGTAGTTGACTTTGATCTGGTCCCGGTCTTTGTTGGCATGAATTACACGAGAAATAAAAACAGAAGTGTTATGCATTGGTACGAAATGATGGTGGACTCAGGTGACATAGTACTTCGATGGATGCTCTACATCAAACATTAGTCTTTATGTCATTTCACACTATTAATATACTTTTCTGTTTTTACTTTTCGTAAATTGTCCACAATCATAATGACAATCACTTTATTTCACAACTGTATATCTGTATATTCCAACAATATTCTTTGTTATTACGCGCACACACACACACACACACACACACACACACACACACACACACACACACACACACACACACACACACACACAACTCGTATGCCTAAATGTATATCTGCATTAATGAATATATGGATAACGATGGTAAGTAGCAATTGAAAATGAGAGGAAGAAAATGCTACTAATTGAAATGGCCTTTCATTCTCATTGTTACAATATAGGATACAATTTGAGTTGTGATGCACAACTTATTTGCCGTTCTATTATCCATTTTGTAGATAGTAACTTCATCCGTGGGTGACAGCCAGAAGACTGGTGGGAAATGAAATGAGAGAAACAGTAAGAGAATCTAGACAAGAAGAGAGGCTAAGAGCTGTGTAGCCCCTCGCATCAAGTGCTTCCTCCCTCGGTGCCGAAAGAAAGAAGGAACTGGAACTGGTTACTGTATTTATATTTGTTGGAAAGCTTGGTGTAGGTCAGAGAACAATGGAAAGTAATGGGATTATCCCTCTCGAACTTTATTTCACTCAAGAATGTTAACTTAAGAAAGAGAACCTAGCTAAGTGCGACTGTTGATTCACATACATTTCTTAATGCAAAAGTTCAGAACAATAGGAAAGAAACTGATAGAAAAATGTAGATTCGGTTTCGAATCCTGGCTCTGAATTTAGGAAGCTATTCGTTTCATATGCATACATGTGTATATGCATGTATGTATGTATGCATGCATGCATGTATGTATGTATGTATGTATGTATGTATGTATGTATGTATGTATGTAGGCATGCATGCATGTCTGTATGTATTAATGTATGTATGTTTGCATGCATGCATGCATGCATGTTTGTGTGTATTATGCATGCATATACATATACACATATGTATATATGTGTGTATGTATATATGTGTGTATATATGTGTGTATGTATATCGGCAATATTTCCTAAATCTCGTAAAAAGCCACTAAATCACTCAAATACATACTACGTATTTTCCGTAAGATGAGATTACTAAACAATTTTCAACAAGAAATTCGCTATTAAGCCCATTAGTTAACATTCATATCTAGCCGATAAACATTCAGTTAGTGCCAACTGAGGGCAAATGCAAGTTCGAAAGTCTTTTTAGAATATAGCCGGTATACTAAGAACAGTCTGACTCTTAGATATAGATACAAAACATTCAAAGCCAAGAGAAGACAACCACAAACCACCTGCATCTCCCGTTAAGAAATCACGGACCTCACAGAAACACTTAACGAGGAAGAGATTTCACTACTAACCAAGGAACCTAAATTCGCATATTCAACTCATGGAAAGAATTTTGGATCATCATATCCATCTGTAAAGTGGGCTATTGTGTACATAAAAAGCAGCAATAGCTGTAATGATACGTATTATAAAAGGAAAGGAATACGGAGATGCTATCCACACGAGAAGAATTCATGCAAACCAACAGCTGCAGATGTAAACAGAAACATTTTTAAAATCATACTGTTTGGGTCCAGGTCCTAGCTACTCCCCAATGAGTTACCCAATGAGGAATCAAGGTTCAAATCTACAGGACAAACGAGAAATATATGCTACCTATCACACCAATGGGTATGTCTATCACAGGTAGACAATGGTGCAGTGTTACAGTGATCTGAGCTGAGGACAGATGCATTGACCTATGAGGAACATATCCAAAGGCATGCTATTCAATATGCGAACATACAACAGTGTCTTGGTATATTGCTAAAAAATGGAGTTGATCCTCTCATGGTTACTTAAACTTCTAGATTAACACAATCGAGAGGTAAATGTCAACTACTTAGAAACTTCTCCAAGGTACCCCAATAGACAACAGCTACACTATCAGTCTGAATGCTGCTCACTATAAACTGTCATACAGCAAGCTATCCAATTACACCGCCGGTAACTGGAAAGGGAACATAAATTCTCAACTGACTCCCCTCGTACACGCCTTAGCATCCTTTTAACTTTCTACATTGCCAACATATACTGCATCTATAGAAATACCACCTACAAGCAATCAAAATATATCTCGATGATATCCAAAATTCGGATCATGGCTACCCTAAAAGTGAACAACAGAGAACATAAAGCACTGCACTTCGGGCGGTAAAACACACTTTGCCAGGGACACATGGACGATGTTCTAATGCTGCTCTACTCCAGAAATAAGATCATAAGAGTCTACCACACCAGAAACAACATCAACTTTGAAGTATAATATCCAACTGCAGCCATTGGTTGATTTATTTATACGTATATGATACACACATGTAAGCATACACATATATGTATATATACATATACACACACATGTATATTTGTGTGTGTGCGTGTGTGTGTGTTATATATATGACGTTGCTAAATACATATATGCATGCATCATCATATATATACACATACATACATACATACACTCACATACATAGATGACTACAAGAAAGCTTGTCCATTCGTTAGCCACGTCCATCTGTAATTTAAATGTTATAATTATTCTCAAGTACATCGCCAAATTGAACATTTTGTTCTAAACAACCAGTACCACCCTCATCTTCTAATGTGACTCATGAAATTCCAATGCCGACTTACATCAGCTATCTGTTTAGGAAAATGGTTAAAAATATATTCTTTTGTTTGTACAAGTGAGTAATTCCGGTGTGGGTGCAAATGTTGTATTTTAATAAATGTATATACGTTTTAGTATGTGTCTACTCATATATGTATGTATGTATGTATGTATGTATGTATGTATGAATGTATGTGTTTATGTATGTATGTACGTGTGTGTGTATGTATCTATGTATACATAATACATACATACATACATACATACATACATACATATATATATATATATATATATATATATATATATATATATA
>NC_068992.1:35950835-35952509 GCF_001194135.2 Octopus bimaculoides | reverse complement strand
GAATAAATAGTCGTTTAACACTGACATCTCATTTTAACAGATATATTTACCAAAATTACTTTAAAATATCTTGAAATACCAAAGAGTAAATTTATTCAATAAATTCGCCATTGGGTTCAACCACAGCCTACAGACGACTTCAGAATCTCCTGTAACTCATCTGGACGGCCTCCTTGTTTATGTTGGTGATTGCTGCCATAATCCTTGCTTTCAGTTCATCTTTGGTGTTACAAGGAATTTGTTGGTCTCTCGCTCAACTGTGCCCCACACATAATAATCAAGGGGGTTGCAATCTGTGGAGTTAGGTGGCGAGACGTTAGGGATGATGTGGTCGCAGAAATTGTCTCACAACCTCTTGACCCAGGGCAGCACTACCTCCTCCAGGCACTTGATGTAGGCCTGCGTGTTGAGTCTGAGGTCGTGTGGGAGGATGAATGGAGGCATAACGTCACCCTCATTAGTGATCACTCCAAAAACCATGATGGTGACTGGATGTACTCTCGGTACATGTTTTGGGGATACAAGCCAACGGCTGTTCTGTGTGTTCACCGTCTGATTCTGGCAGAAATTTTTCTCGTCCGAGAAAAACCAAAGCATGTTGAGTTGAAGAGGATGCTTAAGTTTGTTCAAAAGCTTCGTAGTGCAGTCTTTCCTCTTGTCCTTGATGACCTGAAATAAAAATTGGCCCTTTCTCATCTTGTATTAGGAATACCGAATGTCTTCACGCACTACCTGCCTGTTAAGAAACTCAGACATTCCTATATTCCTGGCGATGGACCTGATTGATTTGGAGGGATCTTGTCAATCATGGCCTGGATCTCACCACCAAATTCAGGAGTTCTTTTCTTATCAGAACGATCAGAGTGAGTTTTCCGAGCTGCCGTACCTTTGTAATTTGACACCCAAACACTCTGAAATGTTCGTATTGGGGCTTCCGGCGCCAATATCAAGCAGTACAGCATGTCGTTTCCAAATTTCTAGCAGAATGAATTGCGTCATGGTGCTGTTTTTCTTATATACGGTGTCCAACCGATCCTACTATACTGTGTAGCCGACAAAATAAAAAACAAATGTCCGAGGTAACATTTCCGCTCCCCACACCTTATTTCCTAAATTTCTTCCGATTCCAATGTTTGCGATACAGGGGATTAGGATTTCACCCACAAAACACGTTCTCAATATTTTAATTTTCTCCCTCTCCACGCCAAATTCATTCTTTACCTTTTTCAAATATTTTTTCTTGATAATCCATGGAGAAAAAAACAGACAGTACGAATCTTTAAGAATTTTACTCATCACCTCGCCATTTTCAAAATACTACAAACTTCCAATGTTTCACTTTTAGCTGTTTGGAAAGCGGGGAATTTTCTTCAGAAATAATGTTGTTTACCTGTTGTTTCTAGCATGTTGTGTTTTCTGCTAGTGGTCTAGTATTTTAAAGTTTACTATTTCAGTAGAATTCTACTCATGCGGGAAACATCAGACAAAAGTAAAAGATTGGGAGATTTTAGCTTTTTGAAAGCGGGTAGGTGATGGGTGCACGAAGTGGGGGAAGGGGCATTGAATGTTTCTTTAAGAAAAATTAAACTATAAAAAATATATGTATTTCCCAGATTCGTAATCTCTCTATTTTTCTACGTAGATAACAAAAAGAAAAAAAAATTCGAAAAAGTT
>NC_068992.1:35949221-35950825 GCF_001194135.2 Octopus bimaculoides | reverse complement strand
AATCCAGATTTCTGGTTAAAATCGTATTAACCCCCTCTTATACGATGAAACAATACATAGTCTGTGATCCTTCTTAAGAACAGAAAGCACTTTCATGCAAACCCCTGCAAATTGTACCCTTGCCCTTTCGTTTTAAACAAACAATAACTTCCATTATGCCATTGACTACATATATGTGCCGATTCCGCCCATAAGATAGGAGCAAATATTACAATGTACCTACTCTGGAAACGCCGGGATGCATTGCTAGTAATACACACACACAAACACACACACACACACACACGCACACACACACACACATACACACACATACACACACACACACACATCGGTTAACACAACCCCACTATTTACTGACTTATATATATATATATACATATATTTATACATATATAAATACATTTATATGACTATCTGCATATAATATGCATATACATATTCATATGTGACCTTATAAATATATATAAGTATGCATGTATGTATATAAATAATAAGAGCGTGTGTATGAATGAGTTTGAGTGTTTGTATGTATGTATATATATATATATAATACAAAATGGGACAAGAAAACATCCAGGTAGACGATACAAAGAAAACAAGGACAGGTCATTCGGTGTTTTCTTTCCTCAGTCGAGTTCCAGATTATCTTTGCAATTTCGGCTGGTTATACTTGAGATTGCTCCAATCTGGTCAGCCCCAAGGAAAAACTAAGCCAAGACCATTAGATTCCTTGGAAAAAAGCAGCGAATGTATACAAAAACAAGGACGGAAAAAAACGAACAATGTTACACAAATACAATAAAATTAATAACAGGTCATAACAACAGGTGTCTTTCGACTAAGGACGAATTAAATTAAGCTGGCGTGTGTGGAAATAAAGCCTTACGGCAGGGATACAAGATTTCACAAGTACAGGGAGGAATATCAATGTTGCACGGACAACGGCCGGCCAAGAAAGAAAGAACATGCTTGGCCGAACGCCGGTCACGTAGGAAGAGAAGAGTGAGAGGTAGAGGCAGAGGAACAAAAGAATTAAGGAGGCGCGAGAAAAAATGACAGGGACACAGTGACGTGAAAAGTGGAGGGAAAGTGAGCAAGAAGAGAAGGCAAGGAGATGAGAGAGGGGGAGCGAAAGAACGAAGAGTGGAATGAACGAATAAGCTTGAAAGGGCAAATAAACAGAAATAGAGTCGTACAAGATTTAGAAAAATACACACGCATATATTCAAATATATATTTCTATCTCTGTCTCTACCTCTCTTTATATCTGTCTGTCAATCAATCAATCAATCAATCAATCAATCAATCAATCTATCTATCTATCTATCTATCTATCTATCTATCTATCTATCTATCTATCTGTCCGTCGTCCATCTGCCTGTCTATCTACTTCTCTCTCTCTGTATGTGTGTGTGTGTGTGTGTGTGTGTGTGTGTGCGTGCGTGCGTGCGTGCGTGTATTATGGACTTACACATGTATAAACATCCTCAGTTGAGTAAATGAGATGCTGGAAACAGGATAATCACAACTGTCTAAATCTTGCTTCTGGGTTGTTTTCTCTTCATAGACATTGTATAAATGTGCAACAGTCTACTTAGTAG
>NC_068992.1:35942347-35948721 GCF_001194135.2 Octopus bimaculoides | reverse complement strand
GTGTGTGTGTGTGTGTGTGTGTGTGTGTGTGTGTGTGTGTGTGTGCAAATATCAATTGCTATATCTATTTGTAGGTGTGCTTTAGTATGTAGGTAACTACAGCTCTCACTGGTAATCGAGAATGACTTGGTAGCATGCACCTACAATTTTATGAACCAATGTAGTTGCAAACAAATGCAGAACCCAAACACATTCTCGACCCTAGTACTCTTGATCCAGCAGACCATCCAAAACTTGATAGTTAGCGGCTGCACTAACACTGCGATAGTTCTTTTTTTTTTTATCAAGCTCGAAAGTATGAACAGAAAAGTTGACTTCACATATTTCTTCATCGTAGCACTATTGGTTGTAATTCCTGCACCAATTACAATATTTAATGATCCTAAGGCGGCAAGCTGGCAGAATCGTTAGCACGGCGATCAAAATGCTTAGTAGCATTTCGCCCTTCTTTACATTCTGAGTTCAAATTCCACCGAGGTCGACTTTACCTTCCATCTTCGGGGTCGATAAAATAAGCACCGGTTGAGCAGTAGATTCGATCTAATTGACTTATCCCGTCTCCCGAAATTGCTGTATGTATGTATTTGTTGAGTGTAATGCACACCGACAGATCTAATCTAAGGCAAGACAACGTCAAATTCTCAATGAATAATTGACGGTGAGTCTGGTAAGTTAGACCTTCGACTGTAGGATATGCCAAACGCTTAAACTATTCAGAAGAAGCACACCGAACAAACACGTGCGATAACACCAATTTAACAATGGGACAGGTTCTGCTTTTGTAAACTAAACAGCAACATATTTCGCCAGCTAAAAATCAAGGGTAACAACATTTTTCGCTTTCAAATATCAAGGGTAACTTCACTGTACCACATTGTAAGCATAGTGCAGTTTTTGATTGCTAATCTATTTCACAAAGAAGAATTATCCCTAGAGATGTTTGAGGTTTGGTTTAAGACTAACAAAAATCTATCCTTTCTGCCCAGTGTATTAAGTTCTGTATTACATCATGTTTGCACTTATACATGAAGGAAATTATAGTGTAAAATATATTCTCAATATATTCATAAATCTTTCGAGTAAAATTCTCAGCGGCATTTCGTTCATCTTTATACGAGCAGACCTAAGAGAAAGGTCTAAGCATGGGTTCAGAACATCCGTATACCGCAAGCAGCCAACCTTCACTGGACGATACCTCAACTTCAATTCCCACCATCCATACAGCGTAAAGAGAGGGACTGCTTGGTGCTTAAAACATCGAGCAAAGAATTTAAGTAGCGAAAAAATGATCAAGCTAAGTAAGCAACAACTATCCAAAGAACATACTATCCGCTCCAATTGGGAAGAGGAGAGAGGATGAAACCTATAAACTGACCACAGTTTGTCTACCCTATGTGAAAGGCCTCTTGGAAAAAATACAAAAGATATGCGGTCAATATGACATCAGGACGGCATTCAAGAGTAATACAACACTTCGCAAATATCTCCTTCGAGTAAAACCATCAATAGAAGAGAATATGACCAAAGACTGCGTGTACTCCATCTTGCGGTAGGTTATACAAAGGCGAAACATGCCGCCCACACAGAATAAGGGCAGAAGATGTTGAAAAATCGGGTATAGCTGATCATCTATGGAAAACGGAGACCACCTTCACCTGTGGGGTGAAGTTAAAATAATGGAAAATACGAAAACTAAACCTCTTAAGCAGACCAAGTGCAAATACGAGTAGAATATGGGAACTGGTATTAAGAAAGGATACAAAAATATTAGGTTTAGGTTTATAAGCCCTAAAATTCACTCTATAATTGCCCACGGTAATTTGGTAAATGGCTAAGAGCGCGGGGACTACTAGCCTCAAGATTGCGAGTTCAATTCCAGGCAGTGCCTTGAATAAATAATAATAATAGTAATAATAATAATAATAATAATAATACCACCACCATCAAAAAAAAGTACCTTAGGGATTCTACCAGGATACTTGGTAAATCAGCTGAAACGTTGTGGCAACAACAAACAAGATGAGGACACATATCCGTCCAATGTAAATAATGTAAATAATCTCTAAAACATAGGACAGTAAAAATAGTTCTCCCCAAACTGGAATAACACTTCAGTGTATTCCTTGTGGGATAGCCCGAAGCCCTTATTCTTCTCAACAAGTACAGGTGGAGTCCCCGTTCTACTGCTTCCTTCATGGAGCAAATTGTGCTCCCGCCAACCAAACTGCGCTCCAGCCAGCCAGCCAGCCAGATATATCGACAAATGATACTGCAAATGATATTGCTTCACAAACAATATAGATATCATCCATTATAATACAGCTAAGTATGTATGGACCAAAAGGAACTGCAGATATACAGCCTATTAGAAGCACCTAAAATCTCTCTTGTCTGAAACTTTATAAGGCAAACTGGAAATCTATTCAGAAAGTGATCCTCAAACAGGATTGGTCTAAATGTTTCTCCTCATCAGACACTGGCATGTAACTTAAACAAGCTATATGCGACAAATCTGACCCAGAGAACAAGGCCAACACACACAAGAATGAGGTCCCCAGGGAGAAGAATATTCTTATGACCCGACGCATAAAGATTGCAAACTGCATGAACAAGTATCTCAAAAGCAGTTAAAAGTTTCACCTGAAAATAACACTGATGGAGATTGAGAAAAGTCTGCAACAATCCCATAAAAAGAGAGAAAGCAGACAAGAAGTCTGGGTTATAAAAAATATTAAGTCAAAGCCTAAAGCTTTCTTAACTTTGCCAAAGAAACGGCCTCAGTTCGCTACAAGATAGGGTTCCCTCTTCCAAAACATGATTCACTCACAGGAAACGCAGTGAGGATAAGTTAAATACTAGAGAGGCGGTAATAATTGATTACATCGACATCAAGTGTTTGAGGATCACTTTCTGAATAGATTTCCAGTTTGCTTTATAAAGTTTCAGACAAGAGAGATTTTAGGTGCTTCTAATAGGCTGTATATCTGCAGTTCCTTTTGGTCCATACATACTTAGCTGTATGTAATACTGGCCATAGATGAGGTAGACGCAAACCCAGCGGCTGGATTCCCAGAAATCCCTCTCAAGTCATGCAAACAAGCTCTTGCAAAACCTCCGCAGCTGCTTTTGCAGAGCTTCCTTGTAAGTGGTAAACGTCTTAGCAATAATATATCCTATCCATAAAGAAGGAAGCAAAGCAGATGCTAAAAATTACAGGCATATCTCTCTGAACTCGCATATCAGCAAAGTCATGGAAGGAATAGTCCGAAGGAAATTAGTTGCGTTCCTTGAAGAGAATGACTTGCTGACTGACACCTAGCATGGTTTTGGAACTGGTAGAAACTACCTGACAAAGCTCTTACAACACTACTACTGGGTGTTAAAGCAGCTACTCAACGACTCAAATGTGGTCGTGATATATCTCGACATGGCAAAGGTCTTTGATAAAGTTGACCATGGTTTGATATGTCACAAGCTGCGTGATCTCGGCATAGTCAGAAAACTTGGAGAATAGATACACGACTTTTTAAGAGATAGAAAACAGACAGAGGTGGTCAATGAAGCCACTTATAAACAAAAGCAAATAGTGAGTGGCGTTCCCCAGGGCACTGTTTTAGGACCACAACTACTTTTTTCATAGTGACCCTCCCAGACATGCTCTCAGCTGATCAGATAGCCAGCCTTAGTAGCTATGCAGACGATACCGAACTCCTTCAGAATACAACCTTGGAAATATCGTGCACCTGCAAGAGGAGTTGGACGCAATATTTGCAGGTGGACAGAACAATAACATGCAGTTCAATACTGGAAAATTCCATGCCCTTCGCTACCAGTACACGAAGCTGAATGCAATATAGATAGGATACACTGGCCCAAGAGGGATTGCAATCTCTGAATCAAAAGCAGTGCGCGACCTGAGCATTGATATACGTAATGATACATGTTACGAGATGCATATTACTAAGTTAGCAATAAAATGCAGACAGCTGGTCGGATGAATCCTTAGAAATTTCAGAACGAGAGAACAAGAAAACATGATGGTTCTCTGGAGGACGCATGTCCTCTTTCACTTATATTACTGCTCCCAACTATGGTCAACATACAGTGTAAACATAATGGTGGAACTTGAAGCAATCCAGCGAAGCTACACAAAGATTGTTTGAATGCGACATGTAAGCTACTGGGAAATGCTGAAAAAACTAAGACTCTACTCCCTAGAATGAAGGTGGGAAAGATAAGCAGTGGTACACATCTGAAAAGTCCTGGAAGAACTTGTAACACACTTTGGCATTGAAAGTTACATAAATAGCAGAACGGGACGCCACTACATTGTGCCAAAGATTCTAGCATCACCGTCAAGAGAAAGTGCAACAGCTTGCGTTTCAAGGACCCACAGCTTTTCAATATCTTTCCAAAAAGCGTGAATGTCCTACATGGTGCGGATGTATTGTTGGCACTCCGTCGCTTACGATGTCGAGGGTTCCAGTTGATCCGATCAACGGAACAGCCTGCTCGTGAAATTAACGTGCAAGTGGCTGAACACTCTACAGACATGTGTACCCTTAACGTAGTTCTCGGGGATATTCAGCGTGACACAGTGTGACAAGGCTGACCCTTTGAATTACAGGCACAACAGAAACAGGAAGTAAGAATGAGAAAAAGTTGTGGTGAAAGAGTACAGCAGGGTTCGCCACCATCCCCTGTCGGAGCATCGTGAAGCTTTAGGTGTTTTCGCTCAATAAACACTCACAACGCCCGGTCTGGGAATCGAAACCGCGATCCTATGACCGCGAGTTCGCTGCCCTAACCACTGGGCCATTGCGCCTCCACGGTGTGGATGTAGGCGTCTTCAAAACAAAACTGGATCTCTTCTTGTCAAGTGTTCCGGATGAACCTACCTCGTGACAAGAAACGCAGATGAGGGCAGCAATATCAAACTACCCTATCCACCGAATGCCACATATCAACGGAGGATTCAAGTAGTGAAAGTATAACAAAGTTGTTGGTGGTGCCCCAATATAGCTGCAATACTCGAGCTGAAACTAGAATAAAAAAAGAATTGTCACGAGTTGTTTGTTGTTGGTTGCCCGGTGGTTGAGTTAAGGAATGAAAATATGTTTCTTGAGCTGCGTGAAAAAATAACTGAGCAACACCCGCGAACATTTAACAGAAGAATATATTATGCATAAAAAGAAAGTGCGTTGGTCTTTTACAACTAACCATAGCTATAATTACATACTGGGACGGATATACTGCTCTGAGTTTACAGCAAGCTAGTGTTACGGCAACAAGCGGTTTGCCCATCATATCTGAAAACAGTTTTGCTATCTTCGACAAAGATTCTTGGTCATCTACCTGTGCTATCTGTCTTAGCTGTCTTCCTTGGTTGTCTGGTGTAGCAAGAATAGAGACACATATCGCTCAGCTGTCTCAACATTCTGCAATAGATTTACTGCCAAAGCGGGTCTTTTTTAATAGGGTACAAGAAAAAGATTCTTGAAGATTGTCTCTCGCGACGGCTTCGTACTCATTGATTGTTTAATAGACCCATCACGTGAAACTATTGTGGTTCGGTCGTGATGTCTTGCGGTTAGGTTTCGAATGAACGCTACAGAATAAAGGAATATGTAAGTACAGACACATATACGTCTGTCTGTCTCTCTCTTTATCTATCTCTCTCTTTATCTATCTCTCTTTCTCTCTCTTTTTTCTTTCTTTCTCCCTCTCATTCTGTATATCTTCGATATAATTTTAAAGAAAGAATACATATTCTAATGGACTTCCTGTAACGTGTACGCAATGATACACAGTAACCGGCCGAAGTGAAGTGTTCATGGCCGGACTAAAAGAATATTTCTTTGTTTAGCATACCAACTCTTATCTGCTTCACCGATTTGCTTTCATCATAACTTTCAGAAAAATGGATTTTTTTAAATGAAAGTTTCCACAAATACACTTCAGCTGGTGTAGATTCCGATGATATCGGAATTTGTGAAAATATATTTTCCGTTGATGGACAGAGGAGTTTAGGAAAATTCACACGAAAATGGGCATCTTTTTGATGAAATTTTCTACAAATACCTTCCAGAGTGTGCAGATTGTGATTACACTGGGGTTTAATGAGTACAAAATCCCAATTTTTTTCCGTCGTGGCCTTATATGCTCCAATATTAGACTATTTTCCTTAGACAATACACAGTGATTGCTTATAAGCTTTAAGCTTATAATTATTATCATTATTATTTACAGTCGTCACCGCTTATCCACTTAACTCAGAAAATGAACAGACACACACGCACTCACACACACACATACTGACACACACATACTGACACACACACACACACACACACACACACACACACACACACACA
>NC_068992.1:35939606-35942143 GCF_001194135.2 Octopus bimaculoides | reverse complement strand
GCCTTCGTTGTTGAGCTGTGCTCCAGTGTCCGACTGTGTCCTTCTTTCCATCCCTACTGGAAACTACCTGCGTCTTCATGCGCCACTACCAAAAGGCAGGACAACGGAAGGAACTGTTCAGGATGTGGTTGTTTCCATCATCTCCCTGTTTCCATCGTCGAGTCGGCCTGACACGACGGGCCTCGAATGCGCTCTCAATGTGGAGGTGCAGCAGGTACCCCTCCCTCTCAGCTACACTCAATTGAGACGGAATGCCTGCTTGACGCCCAATCTTAATTGGTCAACTTCGCTCGGTTCGGAAGACTTCGTGAGATAATTTCTTAAGATCCTGAAAACGGCCCGGATGCTAGTGGCTGATACCCTTGCATCCTCGATTGAGAAAGCTCTAGAATCTAGTTGACTTAGTGATTTGGATCGACAATTTTATTTTGTAGTGTTAGTTATCGGTCTCTCCAAAACTGCCGCCAATCGAGGCAGCCTGTCGACAACGACCCAAGTCAGGACTAACATCATGTCTTTCGGGCAGGCGCCTATATCTAGTGTGTCCGAACATGCTGCACTCCGCTCACTCTCATGTCCGAAACCTCTACTCCTCGGGTGCGAGGGAGCTGCTCATGTCGCTAGACAGTTTTTCAGTGACTGTCCTCCTGAGCCGACACCGAGCGACTTCAAGCGTCACATTGTCAAGCTTGATATGAAAAACGCTTTCAACTGTGAGCGCCGTAACCACTTGTTCCAGGCTTGCCTCAGCCTCACTCTGTTTTCCTACACACTGGCTTATCTGTCGTATGGGGCCACGAGCACGCCCACCCCCGCGCAGATAAGGTCATTCCATCTTTGATTGGCGTTCAAAAGGGCGATCCATTGGGCCCTCTCCTATTCGCTCGCGAGGTGGTCAGCATTGCTCGGAGCATCACGGTTCCTTTCAACGTCTGGTACCCGGACGATGCAACGATAGATGGGCCAGTAGAGAGTGTCTGTGACGATCACCAATCAGTGGTTCTCACTCTAACTCCCGTCCAAGTCGTTAACGTCAATTACGACGCATATGGCTTTGCGGCCTCTGTCTCGGACGTACGTTCACTACTTCACCAGGTACAGGTGACCTCGAAAGAGGACGTCCTTATCTTCGGTTCACCGATCCTCTCGCCTGCCATTCGTTCCACACTCAGGTCTAAGCTTCTCCAGCTGAAAAGAGTGATGGACAGACAACATGTAATTGACACCCACCCAGCACTGTTCCTGTTAAGGTATTGCTTCGCCACTGCAAAGCTATTGCATACCCTCTGCAGTGTTCCTTACTACAGTCATGTAACTATCTCTTCTCATGGATCTCGACGCCTGTATCCAACGGGCCGCCGAAGAGATATGCAACGGTCGGTTTGAGGACAATGGATGGCAACAGGCCACCTTACTCATCAAAAATGACCGTCTCGACCTTCGATCTTCGGTCTTACTGGCACTACTGGATTTTCTCTCGTCGGTGACCGCCTGCTGTGTCCACACAACTGAACCAACCGTGATGGGGGAACGCGAGGCGGCCTACGCGACTCAGAGCCAGCTCGGCCTGCCCCCTGCTGACGCCTATCATCCTCTCCCTCTGTGGACGTCTGGTTTTCTTAAAAGAAATGGGACGCCATCCACTGTAGCACGACCACAGACAAGTTAGTACGCCGACTTGACCAGCACCGTCAGGCATGTTTCCGCTCAGCCTCTGAGCCACACAACAGAGCTTAGCTCAATGCAGTAACCATCACTCGCAACTAGCACTCAGCTTGATAGCAACTGCCTGCGCATCGGCGTTTTCATGCAGTTTGGCCACGTCAGCCTCATGAATGCCGCTGTGGATCCACTGTGGATTCTTTCGGTCTCCCCCCACTGTCAGGCCGTCACAGTGCTGGCCGCTTTCCGCACCATGCCGCACTTAATAATACCATAAATCACGGAGTAGACCCCACAGGCGTCCCTTCCCAGCTCGAGCCAGCGGTAAAAGGCCAGACAGTATAACAATGTTCCCGTTCTGTAGCATCAGGACCCTCATCTAGAATACCACATGCTGGTCAGCTACAAGGCCAGGCTCCGCTGCTCCTCTGGTTGAGAAAGCAAACTGTTGAGGTAACGGTCGCTCTCTGACAGGTCGAGCCTGTGGGTGTGGACATCTTCGGTGTTCCTGACTCCTCCTCACACACACACACACACGACCATATTCCTGCTCACTACTATCGGAGCGGAGATGGCTGTCAGCATGTGCGATCCCTGTGAGTCAGTGTGGCTGTTCCAGAGCATCACCCTCGCTAACTTCCGGGACAACGCATTTTGCATTTTGTCCACTGGGACCATGAGAAATATTTCTTAATAAAGATCTACAAACAAGAAAAAACAAAAAAATTTTTTTTAGCACACTACAAAAAAGCTTTTTTTTAAAAAAAAATATTATGAGACTCATGTTTCTGACAGTCTAACCTATCCTTGCATGAATAACAGACAGTGGTATACAGGTACAAGAGTGGAATGTCGATCTAAATAACGAATCTGGG
>NC_068992.1:35936363-35939122 GCF_001194135.2 Octopus bimaculoides | reverse complement strand
CACACACACACACACACACACACACACACACACACACACATATATATATATATATATATATACATATACTTACATACGTACATATACACACACATATTTACATACATGCATACACACATATACATATAAAAATACGTGTATACATGCATATGCTTGCATGCATTCATCCATCCATACAAGCATACATACATTCATTCATACATACACACATACATACATACATGCATGCATACACACATATAGAATATGTGTATGTCGATGTGCGTCTGTCTTCAGATTATATTTTGCCAGCAGCACAGAATTTGTAACCAAATGTGTGTAAGGAGTGGAATTTATGAATGGAATTTTTTCCCGCCCAGATATCTGCTTGCTACGTAATCATCTGAGCTTTCACCTTCACATCACTGACTTTCTATTTTCAGTTGATGACCTCAACTCCCTTTACAAACTTCCGCCAAAATAAAAAATAAATAAATAAATAAAGAAAGAAAGAAAGAAATGTCGTAGTTCGACATACTTAACAAATCTGTTTACCATTAATGGTTGTGCTATTTGCTCTACCAATATAAATAAGCTTTTTCCGGCAGTTCTTTTCTGTTTCATTTCAGCTAGTCACATTTTATTTGTCTGTACAGATTGCTGATTTGTTATTCCTGTTACAGTTGTTTATTAGATTTTTGTTTTGTTGTTTCTAGGAGGGTGTCGTGAAAGGGGATGATGACGACTGCGATAATTGCGACAGCGATGATGACGACAGCGACGAGGACGTTAATGATAATGATATTTTTAGTTTTGGAAAGTCAGATAAAGTGACGTCAATATATTTCATATATTACCACCATTGTGATATATGGTAAGCAGTTGATCAATCCAGAAACAGACTACCAAACAAATTTCGGTTAGTATTTTTTTCAAACAGCTGGACATCTGCATGTGATTTCATCTCGCATCTGATATGATGGAATGTGATAGTGTGTAGGTTGTTTGCCTTGACCTAGTAACCAAAATGAATGCTCATAAAATTGCTATCATAAAGAGGAAATAAATTGTCGACCCTTGCTTTTCTGAGTTAGAGCAATTTGCTTTCAAATAATCTACTTAAAAACCTATAATTTATTAAATGCTTGCCGAATGATATACGTATTTCTTAACAGACGGGTAAAGAAGCCTGGCTGGCACCCCTCCCAAACACACATTTTCGCACACACGTATGTATTCACTGATGTGTATTTATATTGTAGAAGATATGGCTGAAGGATTAAGAAGTTCGCTTCGCAGTCATGCGGTCATGAGTGACATTTTGGGCACTAAGCTTTGAACAACAGTCTCTAATGGATAGAGGGAAACAGTGAATACCCAACGAATGGACTGTATATGTAATTCAAAGAACCAACCTAGTCACGCATTGTTGCATTAATTCTTTATGAGATTTACAATCGTTCAGGTGTCCATACAATATCTAGTCATTTGCATTAAGTCAGCAGTGTAATTAACTCTACTAATAGAATTGTCATCGTTGAAACCGATAAAGATCCATTAACTATATCTTATGAATCTATAAAGTACAGTAAAGTGATAACTGACAAGCAGGAAATCGTAGAAACAATCAGCTATTTCATCATAGTGTCTCTTTAGCTACACACAAAATACATCTCAAGTTTATTACAGAGGTTAAAGTTTGGATAGTTTAAACGTAAGCTGATGTGCTCGAGTTTCATCACTATATTATGGAAAAAAAAATCGATTTGGATTCAGTCTTTTGCCTAAAAGAAATTCCCTACAATGTCAAGCATGACCTCATGGTTATTGTAAACACAAATGAAATCCGTAAAAAGAGGTCGTCGCAATTTTAAGGTCAAAAGAAAGATATATAAAACACTGGATCGGCAAGTGTTTTTTCCTAAGCGAGTCATGTATCGACTCGCCCGGGAATTCTTCAAATAATAATAATGATAATAATAATAATAATAATAATAATAATAATAATAATAATAATAATAATAATAATAATAATAATAATAATAATGATGATGATGATGATGATGATGATGATGATGATGATGATGATGATGATGATGATGATGATGATGATGATGATGATGATGATGATGATAATAATAATAATTATTATTATTATACATACATACATGCGTACATACATACATACATACATACATACATACGTACATACAGTTCTTGTACTCTGACTATGAATCCTCATTTGTAATAGGTGCATTAAGGTTACATACTAACAAATTTGCACAGAAGCCTAGAAATACTCAGTTTCACGGAGAAAGAACAAAAGAAACTAACGCGGATTCTCCAAATACAATCTATTAGTGGCACACAACCACATATTTAGAAACCCAAAAAAGTCTTGACGCTTAAATACATACATACGTAAAATTTAAAATTTAATGTTCTTAGGTTAGAGTTTTGAGGCCAGCCAAATTTGAACAGTCTCAAGTGTAACCGGCCGAAACTGTGAGGATTATCTTGGAACTTGACTGGAGACAGAAGGTCATGAATGACCCATCCTTGTTTTTTCCTATCTTCTTGTTTTTTTTTTTCTGTCCGTCTTTGTATCATCTATCTGTCCGGATGTTTTATTGTCGTCTGTTGCACTCTTGTTCCATTTTGGGGATTTATATATACATGTAGCGGCGTACACACACTTTTGCTCACCTTGTAAGCATATATATACACACGCACACACACACACACACACACACACACACACACACACACACACACACACA
>NC_068992.1:35935661-35936353 GCF_001194135.2 Octopus bimaculoides | reverse complement strand
ATGAAAGAACAGTGATTGAAGTTGTGAAGAAAATATTTATTTACCGTTACATTGAATACACCTTGCCTCGACGGGCAGGTGATAAGATCCTAGAGCGTGCTAAGTAAAAAAGTTAATTTCGGCTTGTGTGTTCTTATTGTAGAAGTATGTTCTTAGTGTAGTAGCAAACCATAGAGAGATATGGTAATGTGCAGAGAAGACAAAGTGAGTTAGTGAAAGAAGAGTGTGGTAAGTTGGGTCTCATAGCTGCTGACAGTAAATTTCATTTCCCCATTTGACCACTGTCTTTAGTAGCTGCCTTGCTTGTGATCATGATTCTAGCGTTCCACTCCCTAACTGATGGTAGCTGCCTCTGACTCGAGTTGTCATTCATTAACTAACTGATTGTCACGAGCTGACTAACTGAGTTGTCACCAAGTAACTAACTTGCTTGGGGTTCTTGCTTTTATAACTATCCAGAAGGATAGACATATCATTAGATTTAGCTGGTGGTCTTGTTATCTTAATTCTAGATTTTGGTGAAATAGAAGAGGTTAGAAAGGTCAAGTGGTGAAGACATTATTTCGGTCTAGCTTAGGCATCTG
The DNA here is from genome assembly GCF_001194135.2 of Octopus bimaculoides. Classification (NCBI taxonomy): domain Eukaryota; kingdom Metazoa; phylum Mollusca; class Cephalopoda; order Octopoda; family Octopodidae; genus Octopus; species Octopus bimaculoides. Next base: position 35,935,769 of record NC_068992.1, on the reverse strand, counting down.
GAAAATGGAAAACTGCTATCAGAGAAAAACCATTGTTCTACCGTAAAGTTAATTTAAATTTGGCTATGGCGGATCGAATCCACTTCATGCCTGCAAGATTCACTACAT
>NC_068992.1:35929316-35934316 GCF_001194135.2 Octopus bimaculoides | reverse complement strand
CCTTTTCAAGAGACACTTGAAAGAGTCGATGAGAGCTTTACCAGAGTGGAATGTTTCTGTCCTCATTCCATTCAGCATCGTCCACCAGACAACCTCTTTCACCACAATCATGAAACATGCCTTGCCAGTCCGATTAGAGGGGCAATAATTTTGGACTCGGCTGACAGACGGATCTGTCTCACACGCGACAGCAGCTGTTCGACATAACTCCACAAGTCAGCAATACCTGGACACTGAACGAGTGCATGCAGAACGGTTTCATCGGTCTGCGAGCACCTCCGACAAGCCCGTCCGACAGCACATCCGTGTCTGTAGAGTTTATCTCGAACCGGTAGCACTGCCAGGCCAAAGACATCTGGAAATTATGCATAATATTCTCCGACCGGAAAGTCCTCCGGAATAGACTTATTAGTTCGTCTTCATTGACACCTAGGGTTACACCGAGGACATCGTCACACTTCTCCGCAACTAATCCTCTGTATATAGCTAAAGTGGAACATCCACCGATCCTGTTGTCCGACTTGTAGAGGACAGTGAGCGCCTGACGACATTCTAAGTGTCAAGCACTCAGTCTCGGCTTAGCTTTTAACCAGGACCGTTGCTCCGTCAAGGAGACGAGCCGCGGAAAGGCGTGTCTCACAAACGGAGCTTACACACGTTCACCTTCAAGAAATTGTTGCAGGTGGCGCAACCTGAGTGTGTGTTTGCGCACCAAAAGCCATGAAGGAGTTGGCAGCAGACCGACCGCCTGACCATTGGAACACGTCGCTTCCACAAGAAAATAAAGAGGATAAACCCCAATCTATTCAAGTAGTAACTAGGGCAAGGTAGGACGGTCAGATGATAAATAACGACAGAGGCGATGTGGGCATTAGCCACCTCTGCCTGACATTTCAGATATAACTTCCTGCCTGCTAATTTCCTGGTAAGACAGACCACCCTGTTCGCCACCACTTCCCAATACTTATCCACCTGGAAGTCGAGACCAAACCAAAACAAACCAAACCCCAAGCAGTTTATTTGGTCCATCAGTCCAGCGGCCGACGGCATCGATCTGCCTCTCGCAGGTACCCAGTCGCAATCCCACCGACTTGTCGGCATTGATTTTGGCCCCCGCTACCGATTCATATCCTCTTACAATGGAGCCGCGTATGCAGACAATGAACTGCCGAGTCCAATTTCGAAAGGGAAGCCTCTTAATTGTTCCAACTTCCGCAGCAGTGGCTCTAGAGCCAGCACATATATGGAAGAGGTGACAGCCGGCAGCGCTGACTGACAGAACGTGCGATACTAAACGGTTCCGATAGGTGGCCATTTACTTTGACCCCCTAGCAGGTGCCGCTATGCATTGCAACGATCCAGCCTCTGAAAGCAGGTCCGAAACAGACCGCTGTAACTACGGCTTCCAAGTAGCAATAGTCTACCCTATCGAAAACTTTCGACTGATTTAAATTGATCAAGGTCCCACTAAAGCCAGCTTTAGTCTCAGCCCTTTCTACGATGCATCGCATAAGGTGGAGGTTGTCATGGATGGATCTGCTCAGGATTGCGCACGCTTGTGCCTCCCCGACCAGAGTGCCAATGACAAGCGCCAATCTTTTAGCTAACACCTTGGCCAAAATCTTAAACCATGTGTTTAACAGAGTTCTGAGCCGAAAATTCCCTATTACGTCTCAATTGACGGCATCCCTTCTCACACCCTGGCTAACAGCACTAGGAATTCTCCCGTTCTGCTTCCAGTTACTGTAGACGTCTGCTAAACAAATCTGCATTAGAATTCGTCGGACAGACCATCAAAACAGGGCGATTTGCGACTTGTGCAATTCGTATTTCAGTGGCTATAATCGGCTTTTCGTAAATTCTAGCGTCCGTTACCGACAGCCGTGGTAGGCCGTCTAGCTACGAAGTTAAGTCCGCTACCGTCGTCGATCCATCACCCACCCCCAAAAGCCGTGCAAAGTACTGCTGAAGAGCTGCACACATCTGCTCAGAACCGAGCAGTACGCATCCGTCCTGGTCCGTCAAAGACTTGATGGTGGTTATGTATCCACGTCGCGTCTCTACCGTTCAGGCCCATCGGACAGCTTTAGTTCCTTCGTATTTTAGCGCACTGGCTTTAGCTCTGACAACGCACCCTTTACTAATAGCCTCTTCTGGTTTGCTAACTAGTTCTCCCGCTAACCTATTTCTTCCTTCTATTGCCAAATCTTTGCTAAATGCTATCGATTCTACTCCAATCGTTCTCTTCAGAGAGATCCACCACCGGTTGTTGATGATAGTCCCTGTCAACTGCCGCTTAACTATTTCTCTAATCCTCTCCCTGTAGTATTTGCGAATCGGTTTGAACGCATTCAATTACCAGTAACCAGGTCCCTGTCTACTTGTTTTAAAGGGGACCCCAAGCCACGTACATTTATGCAAACTATTTTAAGTATGACCATATGAGTGACTGGTAAGGAGAAAAAAGGAGAGGACTACTTACCGTTAGCCCTTTTTCTCTTTTCCTTTTTAATATGTTTCTGTAGTCTTTCAGAGAGTCTACAGAAAATTTAATGAATTCAGTGCTAGGTTTTGCTGTTGAAGCAAAACTGTTTAATGCATTGGGTTGTTATTGTTGTTGTTGAGTGTTCAGTGTCTTAGTGTTAGTGGTGGTAGTGGAAAGGGGCTGGATTCACAGGTGTTGCGACGTTAGCAGTGTTCATTACCAGAATTTCCTTGCTCTTTTCCACGTCTTTCTCGCGTTTCTTTTCTTCGTTTTCTTTCTGTTGCTCAGTGTTGCACGTGCTAGCAAGACTTTGCTCATCTCTCTCTCTGCCTTCTAAGGCACGGAATGGGTGGAGACAATTAATTTTCAAACTTTTCTGGCTGTCTTCCGACAGCAAAGTGGGGAAGAGAAGTCAAAAAGAAGGGAAGAGCTGGCACTCTTCTCCAAGGACATTTTTACAAATTTTAAAATCGAAAATTGAAAAGATAGAAATTTTAAATTGAAAATTCATCCCAAAAGGGGAAAAGTCTCACCTAATCGCTCAGCTCAGCAAGAGCCCAGTCGGTGTGGCCACAGAAATGTAAAAACATTTGAGATACAACAATATCATCTTTAAAAATTGCACAAAAACTCACGAATACATGTCCTTCCTCTTTCAAATCCACGAGCAGAGTTCAATAATGGTCGGCTCCAGCTCGTATCCGAGCATTGGGTTCGTTAGTTTCCATCCATTCTCCTCGGCTGATGTTTGTGCCGAAAGTGACTTTGGAGTCCAAATTGGTGGTGAAAGAGTCGTGGGCAGAACTCGCACGGGATAGTCGGTGCAGGTCGAGGATGTTGAAGACGCTCCCTTCTTTTCCTGCGTTTTGCCTCCTCATTCTGTTGTCTGTTCTACTCGAAGAAGCTAGCTCCATTGCGGATAGCAGTCCTCCAAGCTGTCCTATCCATAGCAATCTGTTCCCATGAGGATGGCTGGATGTTAGCTTCAGCCAAGATCCGTTTGAGTTGGTCTTTAAAACGGAATTTCGGACCTCCACTGGGTTTTATTCCGACTGCAAGTTCTCTGTAGAGCATGATCCTTGGGAAACGAGAGGGCTCCATATGCTGGACGTAGAATGGTGGCTTCGACATTTGGTAGTGAAGCGTGGCGAAGAACCTCGTTGTTGGCAACGTGATCTTCCCATTGTATGTTGAGGATCTGTCGTAGCTTCGATAGCTGGAAAACGTCCAAGTCTCACAAGCATAGAGTAGAGTTGACAGGACAATTGCATTAAAGACCATAATCTTTGTCCGGATGGTCAGCGCGTGATTGAAGAATACACGTTGGCTGAGTCTGCCGAAGGTGGAGTGGGCCGCCCCGATCCGGTTCTCCACGTCCCTTTCACACGTGGGAGTCTTCGAAAGGATACTTCCAAAGTGTGTGAAGTGTTCAACTTCTTCCAGGGTTTGGCCGTTGATGCTAATGTTTGTGGGTGGACTGTTCTGGCTTGGTGCGGGTTGGATCGATGTCTTGGTCTTTAATGTATTTACCTGCATCCCGGAGCGTTCGTAAGCTGCGTTGTAAAGATCGGCCGTCCTTTGTAAGACATCTGTGGTCTGGCTCGGAGTGGCATTTTCGTCAGCAACTGCATCTCATTGACTGAGATAGCAGACGTCCTCGTCTTTGCACGGAGGCTTGCGAGAATGAACAGTCTGCCTCCAAGCGACAGCGCATGTTGATGGAAGGCGAATCAAGTGGGATTTCGTTGCACTTCGACAATGTGTTTTTAAGAAGTGTATAGAAATTCTGGAAATTTTTCTTAGCCGTAGTAAATCCATACATTTCTCAATATATCGATTCGTGGACGCGTGACCATTTCATATCGCTCGATTCTTTAATCGTCTTTTGATTCGGGACCAATAGGCCTCAATGTGGCTTGTGCAAGCGCCGGTTTCAAGGTCAACTAAATTCTGCGAATGGTTTACCGTTCGGTGAATATAACCAAGCTGCTGTGAATTTCTATAGCTGGCCCATTTGTCGGTATGAATTACAGTACCGGTCAATACATTTTCCATTATCACAGCTTCCACTGTTGCTGTGCTTCTGTCGGGTACGCGCTGTAAAAATCCTTCCTTCTCGCTGGTCAAATGATTCTCTTTTAGGGCCGTGCACACGTGCGCAAAGGGAATCATTTGACCAACGCAAAACAAAAGGACTTTTGTGTCAAAGGGAATCATTTGGCCATAAAATGATTCCTTCATTGTGTTATCACAGCTTTGTGAGATTTGGCTGCTATTTCTAGCATGTGGATAGCCTGCTTGAAGGTCAAGGCCGTAAAATCGGGAGGGAGGGGGTTGGTGTAATATATATACATATTTTTTGAAAACTTGAAATTGTACAAACAGTTTTTTTTCTTTCAGAATCATAATCTTCGTATTTTTCTACGCACTACACAACAATAATAATAATAATAATAATAATAATAATAATAATAATAATAATAATAATAATAATAATAATAATAATAATAATAAT
>NC_068992.1:35927940-35928362 GCF_001194135.2 Octopus bimaculoides | reverse complement strand
ATCACACTACACACCACTACACCATACACCACCATACCACACAACACCACATAACATTCCATCACATCACACCACCACGCACTGACCCTTCCCAGCCTCATATCCAGACACCTACACACACACACACACACGTCAAGGTCACCAGCCCTCTTCCACATGCACATACAGGCTCTCTTATACACACGCACGCGCACCTTCGTTTTGGGATCACCACTACTTTATTATCTCCCCTTCTTCCTAGCTCTCCTGTGTGACCCCTCTGTCCGGCATTCGCCACGATAGATCGCTAGCCACTATACAATCTTTATTTTCTCTCCTTGTTACTTTCTGTGCTCCCTTCTGTGGAAGAGCGTAGGCTCGAAATGTTAAAGACTTTTTTTACTTCCCGAGCGTTAAACTAATACATCTGTTTGTTGTCTACA
>NC_068992.1:35919971-35927527 GCF_001194135.2 Octopus bimaculoides | reverse complement strand
AATCCGGAACCATGTGGTTGGTAAGCAAGCTACTTACCACAGAGCCACTCCTGCACCTATGTCCAAAAGGCAATTAGATTTATTAGTAGAAAAAGTAGAGAAAATAGAAAAAATATATATAATATATATATATATATATATATATACACATGCACATGCATTCAGGAAAACGCACAGCCATGCGCACAGAACATAGAGACACATACATGCGTACTCACACTAACACACACACACACACACACACACAGTGCCTTCCCTGTACATTGCAAAAATACAATTCTTTCTATTCGAGGCTCTGATGAAGTTATAAATGTCATTCAGGCACTCAACTACAAGTCAACTACAGCATCTTATGGCAGAAACAACTGTAAGCAAATGAAGCTCATAACATAACCATCGTTTTTCCGGTGTCATCTCTTTTTCACATATATGCATATATATATATTTTTTAAATATAATAGTGTATGAAACATACATGGAGAGAAAACTACCACATGGATTTCTTACATGCTAAAAAAATCCACATGGTAGTTTTCTCTCTGTGTATGTTTCATACACTATTGCATTTAAAAACTCTTATTATTACTTCTAACTCTTATTACCCATGCTGGCCACTGGTAAAAAATTATTTAATAATTTTAAGCCTTTGTATTTGTAAAGTTATGTATATATATATATACACACACACATACATACAACATACATATATGATGGAAAATGGAATAAACGACATTCTTTACTTAAAACCACTACAATTGTTTCGATACATTTTTCACCCGAAGTACATTGGCTAGATGTTGTGTAGTCATTATCCTGCAGCCACGGTATAAAAATGCACCTCCTCAGTTGATTGGTTAAATAAATCCTTTGTTATTTCACTCAGTGTGAGAATGCATACCCAAAGTGATGTGGCTCTTTCAACTGTTTATAGACAAAACTAAACCTATAGATATACAGCTTGTGCGCAGGAAAGAGAAAGTGAGAGAGAGAAAGGGAGATAAAAAGAGAGAGTGGGTGGGGGAGGAAGGGAAAGAAAGAGAGAGCATATGTTGTGGCTCATATGCTTCACCATTTAGAATGTTCATAGCACGTTTATACTCAAAGGTGTAAACTCCGTTATATGTCTTTTACTCTTTTACTCTTTTACTTGTTTCAGTCATTTGACTGTAACCATGCTGGAGCACTGCCTTTAGTCGAGCAAATCGACCCCAGGACTTATTCTTTGGATGCCTAGTACTTATTCTATCAGTCTCTTTTGCCGAACCTCTAAGTTACGGGGACGTAAACACACCGCCATCGGTTGTCAAGCAATGTTGGAGGAACAAACAGACACACAAACATATACACACACATACATATATATATATATATATATATATATATATATATATATATATATATATATATATATATATATATACGACAGGCTTCTTTCAGTTTCCGTCTACCAAATCCACTCACAAGGCTTTGGTCGGCCCGAGGCTATAGTAGAAGACACTTGTCCAAGGTGCCACACAGTGGGACTGAACCCACAACTATGTGGTTGGTAAGCAAGCTACTTACCACACAGCCACTCCTGCGCCTATATGTGTATATTTTATATATGGTATATTTTATATTAAATCTGTATCAAGGTTTCATTCAGATATTCCATGTGGATACCAACGATCCTCAAGGAATGTGAATTAGAGCTTGCATTTAATCACACAGTTGCAGACACGTGCATATAAATGGTTATATATGACATCGCACATTCATGTGCGTGCACACACATGTGGATGCATGCGTGTATGATGTGCTCAATGTTCATAGCTTTTAAATATAATCCAAAGAATAGTAGTTACATAATGGTAATATTTGCAAACAGACCAGACCCTAAATATTCAGCCCTGTGTTTGAACAGCCTTAAGTTATCCGGCTTTAATAGAAAGGAAATCTGAGACATTTAATTGGCTCTACTCTGAAACCAATTACAGGATGTCTCATAACAGGATACGAACTCAGAGCTGCATATTTCCAAACCACTTGTCAATCATACATAGTACTGCCACTGATAATGTTATTCAGTGTTCTTAGCCATTTCCATTATAGAGATAGAGGTAGTTTATGAACCCTAATTCAGTGGTTCTCAACTGGGGTCCATATGGCCTTTGGGTGTCCACGTGAGATTTTGTTGCTATGTTGTTAAAGTTTATGGGCAATAAATTGCTTATACTTCAATACACAAAATATTTTTACAATTTTTTCTACAGTTCCTTAATGTTTTTAATACAATTTCTAATAATATTTAATTATAAAAATACAGTAAGATATTTTTTTTATATATACACATTGAATGGTTATGAAGTCCTGTAGTGTAAAAGATGAATCAAAGGTGTCCATAGGGAAAAATTAGCTGAGAACCACTGCCCTATTCTAACGGTGTTGTACCTGATCTCTCTCTCTCTTTCTTAGCCTTAGTGTCTATAGTAAAGGATAAAAACGGGGAGTGGAGAGACGCCCATTAAGTACGCCACACTTTGTATCAAATTTACTTATAGTGGAACGAGTCAGTCCTATATATTTTCCCTCTCATTTTCTCACACTGCAGCCTTATGTAATAGCTTTCACCACCCACCACCACACCGCTTCGCCTACACCACTGCTTCACGTCATGCCCACACTTGCATCTTCTCTACCAACATCCCTACACCGACATTTTTTCTTTTTCGTTCGCCTACTAAGGTTTATTTTTTCATCTAATAATAATGATGGTGGAGTGGATGATGATGAAGTTGATGCTGGTGATAACTACTACTACTACTACTACTACTACTACTACTACTACTACTACTACTACTACTACTACTACTACTACTAACACCACCACCACCACCACCACCACCACCTTTCTTTCTTGCCTTCTTTCTTCATCAGATTGTTTGACGTCAGCAATGACGTAAGCAAGTGTCAGTTACTTATGAGCCTCCTCTTATGCTGTTACAGGCATCCTTTTTCTCTCTGCCTTGCAGTTACAACTTTAGTTTTAGTCAGTTAGTTTAGTATACTTAGTGCTTCATATCTTTCCACCACCACCACCACCACCGCCGCCGATGCCGCTTCCCCCACCACCACCACCACTGACGCCACCAGCAGTTCTTCATAATTCTAACACCATTTCTCTCATCATCAGCAACACCACTATACTAGTTCTACATAACACGCCAACTGCCACATCAATTCCTTCCCTTTACCACCACCACCACCACCACCAGCACTACCACTATTTTATCTGTTTTTAGCCAATGAGTCCTATATTTAGTTATAGAAGGTTCAGAGTGGAATTTACAGACATGGTCAATGAGATGGTAGAAAAGAATCTACTGACCAAGTCTTTGATGACGAATAACGAGGCACAGGTTTACAAATTTTTGCAAACTATTAATATTGATTATAATAGTTTCTAGTTTAGTTACAGATCTAGCAATTATGGGGGAAAGGATTAGCTGATTAGATCAACAATAGTATTTGACTGGTACCTTATTTTATTGACCTCGAAAAGATGAGAGACAAAGTTGACCTTGAGAAGATTTTAACTCAGAATGCAAAGAGCCAGAAGAAATACCAAAAGATGTTTTTTTCAATGTTGTAACAATTTTACCAATCAAATGATGATGACAATGATGATGGTAATGATGACAATGATGATGATCTTCATTTCCTGGGCACATTAAAAAAAATAGAAAATGTGCCATATAAACAGACACAACAATAAATTTGATGATGTGCATAGGTGTAATAAGGCAGAGGCAGCATGTAATGTAATATATTGGTTTCAAATTTTGGTACAAGGCCAACAATTGTAGGGGAGGGGTAAATTGATTATATCAGCCCCAGTGGGGTCAGTTGATTATACCGACTGGTGCTTATTTTATCAACCCTGAAAGGCAAAGTCAACCTCGGTGGAGTTTGAACTCACAAACATAAAGCATTTTGTATGGCGTGGTAATGATTCTGCTACTTCACTGCCTTATGTAAAGCAATATATTTGGATATGTTAACACATTTAGTTCTCTAAACAAATCTGGCCGATCTACACACACAGGGATGAAAGCCTCTGTCTGAGTAGGTTTAGTATACTCTTCAATTCCAATCACCTACTACTCAGAATGCTTTCTTTAACATCACTGCCCGCCCACTACCATCGCTGCCACTGACGCCATCAGCAGTTCTTCGAAATTCTAACACCATTTTTCCCATCATCAACAACACTTTCTCCTTTGGTTCCTCAGTGCAACCCTTTGGGTTGGTGGAATGGATGGAGAGGGAATTTTTGTTTACTTCCATTCTAATTCCAAAGTTGCAACCAGTGGTATTCTAGGTAGAGTACTTGTAATAATCATAGTCTTCAAGTCTTGGGCCCGCTAGTGTTGTTATGTCTGCCATTGCTGCTGCTGTCTGATGTTGTCTTTTGTCTATTCCTCTTGCTTTTCTCCTGAATTGGATTTTACTGGGTCTTCTATCCTACATTGTATCAACTGGGTCTTCAACTGTGCACTACTGGTGTCATCAATCTAGTCTTCGCTCCCTCAATAGAGCAGAGTCTTCTGGTTATCAGCACAAGAAAAACCATTCAAACTCCATCTGAACATGATATTCTACTACTTTCTTTAACTGGATTACAGAAGGACTAAGAGACACAGATTGTAAAACCAGAAAGACAATGATCATGTATAGGATGTTATATATCCAAGAGACAGTACTGATAGGTTAAACTTACCACAGGAGTAAGGAACGAAAGGGCTGATATCAATAAAAGATTATGTGGAAATAGAAAAATGTAATATACAAAAGTGTGTGAGAAATAGTAAAACAAGTCTTATTTCAGCTGCAAGAAGAGAGGAATAAAAAGGTATGGAGTCCATGAAAGAAAATAAGAAAAGAAGAAAACAAGATGGAGAAGGAAATGTCAAGGGAAAAGAGCTGCAGAGTCCATATCGCAGAGAAATACAGTATTTGCAACAGATGAGTCTTGGTTATGGTTGAAGAACAGAGTACTCAAGAAAGAAAGAACACTCCACATGGCTGCTGAGAGCCAGTCATTACAAATGAATGTCATTAAGGTAAGAACAGACAGAAACATATAAATTGCTTAAGAAGATGAGACTGTATGCAAATGAGTTCTTGTAGTCTTTTGGCGCAGAAAGTATATAGATGTAGATACAATTGTATAGCCAAGGTATTACACTGAAAAATATGTCTGAGTTTGAAGTAGACAGAAAATGGTACCAACACCAACAGGAGAATGTGACAGAGAATGATCAGTTTAGCGACTGAGGTCATTGAGCAAATGATCTTGCTTTCAAACTGACCCTCAACCATTTACATTTATAAACATGATCCTGAATATGGTCATGTTAAAAGAAACACAGGTGACAGGTCACTCGACTTGGTCTCCAGATAATTCAATTTTCTCTTTAGGCGAATGTTTTTCCAATGGTCACTCTGAATAGTCTCTTATGATTATATTCTTGAAAATCCCTACATTGGACTGGAATTTTTAAAGAAGTGTTCTTCTATGGACAAGGTTATCTTTAGTAATTTGCTTTGGGGAGTTTTGATGAGGAATTTCTCAAACTCATCCCCTTTTATCTCTATTTTGTCTTTCAAATGTATATCATATTGATATTTGAACACATCACATAAATGAGATCAAGTTACGATTAGTTACAGTTACTTTATCGGCTTTAGGCATTACCTCTTGACTATGGTGGTAATGATGGGTGTGGTGGTGGTGCTGCTGCTGATGGTGATGACGACAGCAATGGTGGGAGAGAGGCAATGGTAATGATGATGATGATGACAACAACACTGATGATGATGGCAGCAATGACAAAGGTGATGATGATGATGACAATGACATGATTGTGACAATGATGATGATGGTGATGACGGCAACAATGATGATGATGACAGATGATGGTGAGGATGATGATGATGACAGATGATCATGACAATGATGATAATAATAATGATGATGATGATGTTAAGGGCTGCTGTTGAACCCAGTGTTTGACTACCACTTTATTTTATCTACCTCAGAAGGATATAAGGCAAAATTGACCTTGGCAGGATTTGAACTCAAAACATAAAAAGTTGGAATAAATACTGCATGTCCATTGCTTCTAGTTCTCTAACAATTCTTCCAATCCATGAAGGTGGAAGCACATGGCTCAGTGGTTAGGGTGCTGGGCTCATGATCATAAGGTTGTGGTTTCAATTCCTGGACAGGGTGATGCATTGTGTTCTTGAGCAAAACACTTCAGTTTCACATTGCTTCTGTTCACTCCACTGTCAAAAATGAGTAATCCTGCAATGGACTGGCATCTCGGCCAGGGTGGAACATATGCGCCAGAGAAACCAGGAAACCAGCCTTATGCTCCTTTTGGAATAATGTGGGCTAACCATGAAGGTAAGGGCAATGAGGACTTTGCCAAAGTTTTCTCACATAGGCCTGAGGTATCCAAAGTTGTTAGATTCATGGTTTCAACTAGGATTTGAAACTGCTTCTCAGAATTACCTTCCACTAGTTTATTTACAAGAGAATCCGATCTTTAAATGTTGGTGTTATCTTCATATTGCATTTTGTGAAGCACAGCTTCGTTAGTTACAGGTTTTTATAATGAGCCAATTATTAGGTTCACTCCATTTCTACTGGCTTCAATGACAATGGGTTGTATGTACAACTTGGGTGGAACAAATACTATACAGGGTATCCGGGTATTCGCATTCATAAGAACTGGCTTTCTTGCTCCTTCTCAACAATCATTTAGTTGACATATTTGGAAAAGATATCACCATATATGCACAGATGCAGTTTTATATGTATATAATACACACTCAATGATCTCTTTATGTCACTGGTGGTGGGAGTGTTATGGTCTTGCCTGCAGCAGAACAGTATCGAGAACCCATTTAACTTGAAGTGTATCATTCCAGTGAACATGCAGGTATGCACTAACATATATGGGGCTAGTGGAGTTCATGTATATAGTTATAACCTGCCTGATGATCTTGTGAATACACGGGCGAAACTCCAATGTAGCAGGGAGCTTACTGTAAACTCTATTTGAATTTTTAAATTCCTATTCTTATTATATATATATATAATTATAATTATAGCTTGAATTCTATGAGGTATGGACTCGTACAAAGTTTGAATTGTTTCCAAAGGAACTTTTGTCCATTCTTCAGCTAAAACAGTCTCCAGTTCTTGTGGTGATGATGGTGGAGGATATTGTTTCCTTACTTTTTCTAAAATGCACCATAAATGTTCAATAATATTGAAATCTGGGGACTGTGGTGGCCAGATAAGATGTTCAACTTCATTAGAATGTTCCTTGTGCCATTCAGTAACAACTTTAGCTGTGTGAATTGGTACTTTATCATCCTGAAAGATTGTTTCCCTCCGGAAACAGTACCACAACCATAGGATGAATTTGATCAGATAAAATGCTTAAATAGTCTCAACTATTAATTCTGCCATGAAGGGAAACCATTGAGCCAGTGGATTTCCA
>NC_068992.1:35918400-35919275 GCF_001194135.2 Octopus bimaculoides | reverse complement strand
GAAAGTTTTGGTTTTCTTCCAGAGTTTTGTTTTGACAAGGAGGGTTTTCCCTCTTTCTCAAAAGCTGTCATTACTTTTGAGACAGTACTTCTTGATACACCAAACATTTAGGCTGTTTTCATTATGCTAGCACCTGCCATATGAGCACCAGCAATTTGACCTCTTTGAAAGTCCAATAGATCTGTCATTTTAATGAATTTTAATTACCTTTTTCTGATGATTCTGAAAAGAAACAGCAATTTTATCAAAACATATTAAGCAACACTAATAATAAATCAAAAAACATAAAAATAAACAAGCTTTGGCAGTTTTATAGTTATTTTAAAATTATGATGCTATGATGCTAGGTGTTTCCATTATTTTGTCCAACTCCTGTATATACATATATAGGTGCAGGCATGACCGTGTGGTAAGAAGCTTGCTTCCCAACCACATGGTTCTGGGTTCACTCCCAATGTGTGGCACCTTGGGCAAGTACCTTTTACCATAGCCTTGGACCGGATTTGGTAGATGGAAACTGAAAGAAGCCTGTCATGTCTGTGTGTGTGTGTATGTATGCCTCCAACGGTTTTTTCAAATAAGTTACGTAGCAATCTTCTCTAACTACAGTTATCACATTCGGTTAAAATGTCTTACGGTTAAGCTGGTTCCTATGTATTTCCCTGAAGAGAAGATTACATCCTTATCAACATCACCTATTCCTATGGAAGATACAATTTGTAATCTTTGAAACATGTTGGAAATAAAAGAATTCATTTAACATATGCGTTTTACTCCATTTACTAAATTTGTATATCTACTCAAGTGCCCAAAATAACAAGGAGTTTCTACCTCATAAACAGGAGTTACACCACAGTCATTTTGTGATCTTTGCT
>NC_068992.1:35912688-35917842 GCF_001194135.2 Octopus bimaculoides | reverse complement strand
GAGAGTTTGCTTATTTTCTGTTGCTCTTTTTGGTGATTCAGCTGTGTTTGTTGTTGTAGTTGTGTGATTTCCTGTTATTGGTAAAAGTCGTGTGGTTGTGAAGTTGCTGGATGTTGTTGTGGGTTTGGGCTTTGTTGTTTCTATTGTTTTGATAGTTGTGCCAAAAGTGTGCAGTTTTGTGAGCCTTTTTGCTGGTGTTCCATCCATCTCTTTTACTCTTTTACTTGTTTCAGCAAAATGGATGGAGAGGGAATTTTGTTTACTTCCATTCTAATTCCAAAGTTGCAACCAGTGGTATTCTAGGTAGAGTACTTGTAATAACCATGGTCTTCAAGTCTTGGGCTTAGTACATATTGTCTGTCTTTATGTTCTGAGTTCAAATTCAGCTGAGGTCGACTTTGCCTCCCATTCTTTTAGGGGTTGATAAAATAAGTACCAGTTGAACATTGGGGGTGATGTAATCGACTAGCACCCTCCCACAAAACTTGCTGGTCTTGTGCCAAAATTTGAAGTCAATATTGGTACCACTACTTTTATTGTGACTGCATCATGATATATTGTCTTATTGCTGGAGAGAAGTTCCAACTGCCAAATATTTAAAAACCAGCTGTAAAATGTTGTATGATATATTTCAGCAACATCAACATATTTATAGCACTTGTTTGGAATATGGAATGCAGAGAGACGACTGACTGGGTGTTTTTAGTTTTGAAAATATTTTTCCCAGGCTTTTAGATGAATATTTTCTTTTACTCAAATTCTGTACTGTGTGTTTTTGAATAGGTACACAGCATCTCTGCATGTTGTAAGAAGTAATTTAAAGGGTTGGCAACAAGAAGGGCATCCACCAATAAAACACAACCTCAAGAAAATTGTTCAACACAAATAAATATTGAAAAGTAGAAGTAAAATGATGATGATCATGATTTTGATCAAACAATCTCTCTTTCAGCTGAAAATGTTATTTAATTTGTTTCTCTTTATTGTAGATGTTGTCAACAAAAAAATTATGGGTTACATTTGAATTCTTTTGTAAGCCCTATCATATAATAACTAGATTTTTATAATATACACAGAAGCACAAAGTGACTGTATATTTAGATTATTTATTTTGAAAGGTATAAAGCATTAAGGCAAAATGAAGTTGACCAGTTTCTTAGTGAGCATTACAATAACAACAACTATGGTAGAAAGTACTTTTATTAAATTTAGTTATTTGAGCTGGCATGAATTTAATGGTCTTGTAAAATCAAGCCATATTATCACAATCTATTTGCAGAAAGTACATGTTCTTGGCAGTGCTCCAGTTTGGACATAGCCTCTGGCTGGATCAAATAAGAATAAAGGAATTTCAAATGACAAAACTTTGTTAATTAAATGTCACATTATATACCTGCTTGTGAGTAACTAATTCATTTGAGTTGTAATTATTTTGGAAAAGTTATTTTAAACAACTTTTAATGAACCAGAACATAATGATCAAGAGGGCATTTAGACTCATAATTTTAGCAACCAGTATTTTTTTTTTATTCTTGGCAACAAGATTTGTCTAAACTGTGGCATCTACTTTGGAGAGTCAATTTCATCAACATCATCATCATCCTTTATTATCCATTTTCCATGCTGGCATGGGTTGGACATATTTCTCCTTATAAAATCTGTTAAACCATATAGGTAAGTGATTAATAAACTATCAATATACTCAACCTTTTTACAATTATTAAGTCTCTTTCTGGTGTCTTTCTTTTATTCAGCTTCCCTAAAGATTTAGTTGATAATGTATATACCACTTTTGGTATAGTTAGCATTCATTTCTAACAGACACTCAGGCTGAAATCTTTTCCATAAAGGGTTTTAAACCAAGATGTTTTAAATCTTTTTCTAAAGCAGCTTTTTCTTTTTGAAATGGTGCTTTCTATCATTTTCATTGTTGCTGGCTGAAGGCAAAATTATGGTTAATTAAAGACTGTTTTTAGAAACAGAATTTTTCTCTCAAAATCTTCAGAGTTATCAATTACCTCTCAAGAGTTTAAAAAGTGGAAACGCTGTACATTTTAGACTAAGGATCTAGTAAACAAGAAAGCAGATAAGACTTACCCTCATAAGGTAAATAGCCCTGCTCAATATATGTAGGAAAGGTGTAGGCAGGAATTCCATACACTGTACCCAGTGCAAGCTATGGACTATGTGGAAGATGCACAGGAGCCATAAAAACCACAGATACTTAGGAAGATCTTTTGAGGTAGTGGATAATTTCTGCTACCTCAGGGGACCTAATTAGCAGTGGGGAAAGATGTACAGAAAGTGTAATTACTAGAATAAGAGCATGATGGAGAAAATTCAGAGAGTCTTTACCTCTATTGGCTCGCAAATGCCCCCACCTCTCTCTCTGAGTCAGAGGAAGATTGTATGATGCATGTGAACGAATAGCAATGCTACATGGTAATGAGATGTGGGCCCTGAATGCAGAGGGCATGTGAAGACTAGAGAGAGATGAAGCTAGTACACTGTGGATGTGCATCGTCAGTGTACATATGCAACGGAGTGCTAGTGTATTGAGAGAAAAGTTAGGCATAACAGGAATTAGATGCAGTGTGCAAGAGAAAAGTCTGAACTTTGTCTTTCTATCTTTTCTTTTTTTTTGTCTGTGACCACAGGACCTACAAAGCAAGTGATATGCAAATGTTTGTTGTAGGAGCAGTATTCATTTTCATGTGTTGCAATCAGGTGCTCATTCTGTACAACACACTGATTATGTACTTTCATGTGTCTTGTAAGTGCAGATCAGCAGGAAAATTCTCTACCATATAGATTAAATATACCAATGACTATGATCTTGTAACACACTCACTTACGAACAGGATCTCATAATCTTGTATGGCATTAGGGCCAACCATTAACCTTGAAAAAGCAGTGGTAATGTTTCAACTAGCTAACTAACTCCCAGATCCACCTAGGTTGAGCCATCAATTTATGTCAAAGGTCACAAGTATAATGTTGGCAAATTTTCATGCATACGAACTGTGATTAATCAGTACTGTTTACTTGATGATGAAGTAACTTTGCACAGCAGAAAAACCACTAATGCTTTTACCAGTCTTAAAATATGTGCTTGGGATTAAAAAGGAATTTAAAAAGGCAATAAAATTGCAGAATATAATGCAAGTGTCCTTACGATACTCCTTTAGTCATGTGAAACTTGGTTTGTCTACAGCAAGCATCTCAAAATTCTAGAGAAGTTCGACCAGATGCTTTCATAATATTCTGGTGTTCATTGCATTATCCATACACCTGATTCTGAAGTACTCCAAAATGTTGACACACTTAGTCCCATAAATGCAGACTCTATTAATTATTTAATAACCCCAATCACGAAAATGAACATAATAAAGAGAACATCATAGCATATCTTTGAAAAATTAAAGCAAACACAATATTAAGTGCTGGGGTTCATTTGAAGTTCTTTTTACGACATCCTGATGCTGCACCCTACCACATTCAGAAATTCGACAAGATGACATCAGAATCCCCAAACAAACCCTTTATGGTGAGCTGACATCTGGTACAAGATTACAACATAGGCCAAAATTGCATTTTACGAACTCTCTCTCTCACACACACATGTACATGCATGGGCACACAATACGCATGTGTACATATATGCGCATAGACCACCAGGTATATCTGTGTGCTGTTCAAGTGTATGGTCACACTCCTTCAAACTAACATTGTTTGTATTGTATCCTTTTATGTCCTATTACTCAGTGGTTTGATAATCAGAGAAAAAAAAGTAAAATAGTAATAATAATAACCAGATTGAAATAAATTACTAGGGTTGATATAACTGATTAAATGCTTGAGGGCATTGTCCAAATATGACTAAAGCTAGCAAAAGAGAGAAAAAAGTAATATAATTTATAAACTTAGCTTTTTAAAACCTTTAGAAAGGTGACAATCCCGAATGAATTTTCATGGCAAACATTTGTTATATGTTTGTGGTTTAGTTCCCTCTACAACTTTGCAGGGTTTGAACAACTCCCTCCTTCTGGACTATGTGAATGAGAGGAAGACCATGAGGAATTTCTGAATGTGGTAGGGTGCAGCATCAGGATGCAGTAAAAAGAACTTCAAATGAACCCCAGCACTTAATATTGTGTTTGTTTTGATTTTTCAAAGATATGCTATGACATTCTCTTTATTATGTTCATTTTCGTGATTGGGGTTATTAAATAATTAATATTTTATATCTCCGAGAAGTGTTCAAAAAGTATTAAAAAAAATGTTTCTTATTTTTTGTCCCATTGGGGTATCGTCCTCAAGGTTTTTTCCTAATTTTTATTTTTTCCAAGGGGGTTTTGTCCTACACTCCAACGTTGCATGTCTAAAACATTCTAGCTAAAATACATCATACCATGTCTGTAGTTTGCTTTATCTTACGTTTTTTTTAATGCACATATTTATTTTAATTTGTTATCACTTTAATTTTATCATTATATCAGATATTTAAAAATAAGTGTCTTCTACAATATGTGGTACATGGGTGTGTGTGTAACATGAACATATATTGATATTACATCGACTCCAGTATGTAACTGGTACTAATTATATTAGTACTCTTGAAAGGATGAAAGGCAAAATCGACCTCGGCAGAATTTGAACTCAAAACTATATGGCACATGAAATTCCAATAAGCATTTTTCCCGGTGTGCTAATGATTCTACCAGCTCACCATCTTAATATAATATAATATAATAATATTATATAATAAATGTGATTGTCAGTGTGTCAGTGTGTCACACTTTTTCAGCTTTATTACTAGAGGCCATAGCACAGCATATCATACCATTTTGGAATTAGGCTGACTCCGTGAGTAAATTAAAAACATTCCGGGTCGAATCCGGACCCACAATCCTAAAATTTTGGATTTCCAAATTTTCATTACTGTGATTATTTCCGGCGATTTTTTTACGTGACGTTTTGCAACAAGTTTATTTGTACGATAACAGTTTTTATAATATAAAGGCTAACTCTGTGAGCAAATTAAAAACATTCCAGGTTGAATCCGGACCTGCAATCCTGAAATTTTGTATTCCTATGTTTTCATTACTTCGATTGTCTTCGGCGATTTGTTTTACATGATTTTTTGCGAGGAAT
>NC_068992.1:35908642-35912455 GCF_001194135.2 Octopus bimaculoides | reverse complement strand
ATATATATATAAAAGATGGAGGTGGAAACAGCATAGAAGTAAATGTAAGACATTTCAAATTAGAAAGAATTTAATATAATGATTTTAAAATTATATATAGAAAATAGAAAACATTATCGGCTTTGATGGTGAATTTCATCTTATCAATATTAATAAGAATTTGAAGTAAAAACAGTTCCTGTGTCTGTCTTGTTTGATGGTCAGAACACACACACACACACACACACACATTATCATCGTAAATGTAACAGTGGTTGTGATGTCTATGTTGAGAGAATGAATATAAAAATGTTTAAGCGTATGGATATCTTTGAATGGGAGTTCAGGTATTAGTGTATATGTGTAGTGTATTACGATATGCCTGTTCAAATGTACTTGTATAATTTGCTGACAAATAAGCGATAAACACCAGCTAACAGTCCAAGGGAGGTAACTCTTGCTAACCCAGCTGTCGTCTACTCACAATTTATATGACCTTAGAAACGTTGAAACACAAAACAAATTTAATGCTATAGCATAAGCATTTTCTTCTCAGTCGTTTTTCATGTGCCATCCAGAGAAAATGGAATATTTCAATGAATAAACATCAAAAAGTCTATTATTGTTGTTTGCTTTTTGATGTTTCATTGGTTAAATATGTTCAGCTGACTATTTTTCTTTTATGTAGGTGTTGTCAATGAGTTATTTAATCTATAAACAATTCGATTTTCCTATGCTAGTGTTTCTCTTATTATTACATTCGCAAGTGCAGTGAAAGTTGGTGACATAAAATTTAATTCAAAGCTGCCTTCCATAATTTACTTGGAAACTGAAAATACAATTAGTGATTGACAAATAATATTGTTTTTTCCTAACTCCGGGATTGTCGCCTGTGGTTGTTGCTTCGGTGGCCCAAGTTGGCAATGATGTTCAGAAGTAGTAATACAACACATAAGAGATGGTTTCAAATCTCTTCCAGAAATTACAAGGGATCTGGTTAAAACTTTTTACAGGCGTTTGGCACTTGTGCCCGCGGCATGTGTAAGGACTTCCGAGAGAGATCGTTGCCAGTGCCCCTGGACTGGCTCTTGTGCGGGTGGCACATAAAATACACCATTCTGAGTGTGGCCGTTGCCAGTACCGCCTGACTGGCCTTCGTGCTGGTGGCATGTAAAAGCACCCACTACACTCTCTGAGTGGTTGGCGTTAGGAGGGGCATCCAGCTGTAGAAACTCTGCCAATTGCGTGGGAAGGCTCGGCAGGCCAGGTGAGACCTAAATCTAAGGCCTCAGACAGTCCACTTATGTGTACCTTCCTTCATTGTACACTAAACTCCACTTGCAAAGACCTTTTGAGGCAAGTGAAATCGAAATCGAGTTAAATTCGACAACTGGCACCCATACCAACGTCGTCTCCTTCATTGGACACGAAACTCACCTTCTGAAGACTTATTGGGGCAAGCAAAAGCGAAATTGTGATAGTACCTGTGCCCAGCGTCGCCTTTCTGGCACTTGTGCCCGTGACATGTGTAAGGACTTTCGAGTGAGATCGTTGCCAGTGCCCCTAGACTGGCACATAAAATACACCATTTTGAGCGTGGCCGTTGCCAGTACCGCATGACTGGCCTTCGTGCCGGTGGCACGTAAAAGCACCCACTACACTCTCTGAGTGGTTGGCGTTAGGAAGGGCATCCAGCTGTAGAAACTCTGCCAAATCAGATTGGAGCCTGGTGTAGCCATCTGGTTTCACCAGTCCTCAGTCAAATCGTCCAACCCATGCTAGCATAGAAAGCGGACGTTAAACGACGATGATTGATGATGATGTAGTGGCTGTGGGGTAAGTAGCTTGCTTACCAACCACATGGTTTCGGGTTCAGTCCCACTGCGTGGCACCTTGGACAAGTATCTTCTACTATAGCCTCGGGCTGACCAAAGCCTTATGAGTGGATTTGGTAGATAGAAACTGAAAGAAGCCTGTTGTATATATATATGTGTGTGTGTGTGTGTGTGTGTGTGTTTGTCCTCCCAACATCGCTTGACAACCGATGCTGGTGTGTTTACGTCCCCATAGCTTAGCGGTTCGGCAAAACAGATCGATAGAATAAGTACTAGGCTTACAAAGAAGAAATCCTGGGGTCGATTTGCACCAGCTCTAGCATGGCTACTGTCAAATGACTGAAACAAGTAAGAGTAAAGAGTACCTTATTTCTAAATTAACTTTTTATGCTCCTAATTTGGCGTGATAAAAATCATCCAATCATCATTTCTTTTTGATACTTTTAATTTTCTCTTAATCATCATCCGAAAATAAAATTTAAAAAATAAGACTTTCCTCTCTCTATCTGTCTCTCCTTCTCTGTATATATATATATATACCTACGTACATACGTGTGTGTGTACATACATATCCACTTAGTAAGGGCACAATTGTCTTACATACTTAAAGAGCAGCTACTATGGTAAAACTGAGAGAAAGAATAAATAGCAGAACGCTATTGCTTATGTGGGTTTATTAATCATATTTATTGTATAAGAAAATTATGAACTACGTATTTCAGGAAGCACAAACAGTATTAATATTCTAAAGCCTTATGTTACATACTCTTTCTTCTACTCATGAACGACTAGCACACCCCAGTCTGACAATGCCCACTATTACATAGACGATAATTTTTCCGAATCTTCTATACCCACGTATCACCCATATTCAACACAAACAAACTCACATCAAATCTGCACAAAATCTCCATTACTGATAGTCTTCTCAGGCGATTTCTCTCCACAATAAAGATTGCATTATAAAAATTGGTTTCTTTCTTCTTTAAAAGAAAATTCTTTAGCTTCCAGCTGTGACTAATTTTACCAAAACTCAAGAGACCTCATAATAGAGCACTGCTACCACATGTTAGTCAGTGCTGCTATTACACATGTGAACATCATAGACCGACAAAACACCATTTAAAATGATTGTCATGAATTCGCTGTTTAACTCATTTTAACACTTGCCCACAAACGTGACTGCAGTGGCCGCTTCTCAGAGCAGGCTAATTTTCTACCATCTATCCACAATTCGCTTCCTCTAAATTACTTTATGCAGACTTTCTTTCTTTTTCCAATACTTTTCTTGTACCTGTCAACTTACAGCAAAAAGAATCTCACTGGTCTTGAAGAGTTTATGCGCACAACTGGTGGAATCCCTGTTTTTAGGCCAAAATATTGGTTTCATTTTTCGATACAAGACCACTAATTTCAGTGGAGGGATAAGTCGATTACATTGAATCCAGTGTTTGACTGGTACTTGTTTTAATGACCCCGAAAGGGGCACTTTGTCCAGCTTTCATACAATTCTGTCAGTTCACCGCTTTAATCTTTAAACCAAAATATTAAAATGACAAAAAAAAAAACAAAGAAAAAGCACACCAAAAAAATAGAAGGAAAAAGACACTTTATACCAAAGTAGGAGTCATCTCCCTTGAATCTTGGAAAAAATCTTACAAAATTATTTCCCTTTACAGGATGCATTCAAAAGCTGTTTTACTCGTAAATTGCATGTTCACACTGTAATGTATAGTAAAGCAAAGTGGCCTGACCTGCAATTTCAGAGGTTAGTAGCTTGAAGTGTTATGGGTCCTACTTTGCAATAGGTGACAACTGGGCAATATCCAAGGTCTTGCCACCCATGCACAAATTTTGAGGCCCAAAAGGGTGGAGAAAGGTGTGATTGGGCAAAGATCTTGAAAATAGGGCCAAGCAGTGAGTTTTTCCTACCAGTTACAAGCTCTGGATACTCACTTCAATTTTCTTCAGCATGTTTTTTCCGTGACAGGCTACTACA
>NC_068992.1:35899879-35907136 GCF_001194135.2 Octopus bimaculoides | reverse complement strand
CAACACACACACACAAACACACACATATATATATATATATATATATATACGACGGGCTTCTTTCAGTTTCTGTCTACCAAACCCACTCACAAGGCTTTGGTCAGCCTGAGGCTATACTAGAAGACACTTGCCCAAGGTGCCATGCAGTGGGACTGAACCTGGAACCATGTGGTTGGTAAGCAAGCTACTTACCACACAGCCACTCCTGTGCCTATGTTAATGTTTTTGAAAAGTGTTTGTAACCCTTTCTCTGATTCCTTTGTGTTAGATCCCTTATTGACAGGCTGACTATGGACGGTTTTAAATGAAAGTTTATTTCACTCAAAATTTGTATTTAATTGGAAACAGTCATGGACGAATGGTTTTATGTTGTTAAGAATGTTAAAAAATCTCTCGCAGGGTCTAAATTGTATCAAGTCATAATTATCTGGTGGTCAACATGTGTCAGGTCAGGTGTAGAGTCAACTAAAATCTAGTGTATTAGTTGTTAATTTGATTCAAACTTTCATCATGAGCATATTTTCTTGTGACTTCTATCAATTCTTCATACACAGTTCTGGATACATAAATAGTAATGATTTTTTTCATTCTAATATTTCTCAAATTCATGTAAAAACGAGTTGTACTCTGCTGCAAGTCAAATGGTCCTCATAAAGTTTCAATTATTTGGTAAACCCTTGTTCCTCTTATGACTTCAAAAATGCCAAACTCTTTCATATAAAAACATTATAACAGCTACAACTGTTTTCAGTATTTCAAAATAGGACTCTATATTTCACACCAGTTCTTTAAGTTTCTGATCCGCAGTGTCTTTTTATTCATTTTTCTTGTTATCCAACACAACATTGCCCTCTTATAGTCTATGCTATCTTCATAGTTTGCCAGAATTCTGAGTACATCTTTCCAGTCAGAAAACTAATCTTTTGTGAATGATGTTTGATATTTAGAAAATAGTTTGCAAAAAAAAAAAAAAAAAAAAAAAAAAAAAAGGTATATGCAGCCTTTGTTCTATGATTAAACTAACACCTGTTTTACTTGTAATCCCCTACAGATTTGGTATATACAGCATCTATTTCTTTTAATTTTCAAAAATATCAATATCCTGCATTAAACAGTTCAGTATGAAGTAATTATCAACTGTTATGGACACTTTGAGATCAGCAAATTTGTTTCTTTGATCATATTCAAGATCTGTCTTTCTTTGTTCTGTGGCATTTTCATGTTAATTGCAATGATCATTATCCATATCAAAAGTGTCAGTAGTGCATTGAAAATTGCTGGAAAGAGCTCCTATGGTCAGCACGCTATTGCTGACTTCACTGGTGCTTGGTTAGCTTGTTCAACAATAGATGCTGACAAACTTGATATTGTAAACTAGTTTGATAGCTTTTGAAATTCAGAAATTTCATTAGATTGCTACTCTTTGTGTTTGCATTTTGGTAGCCACTTAAGTACTTTAGTTCAACTCACTGTTATTCATCTTGGGTTTCAATTTTGGTTAAAATTTGGGAAATTTCCTTAACTGGAGCAATACAGGACTTGATTATGGCTGATGAATAAAATGAAACATGAAAAGAATGCTTTTATTGAAGTCTCAGATTCAACCCCAAGAAACAATGACAGAATGAAAACATCAGAGGAAAGGCTTTGCACTGTAATTTACAATGCTTTTTAGACTGAGTTTCACTATAAGTACACCACCAGAACTTTTTCAACAATTTCTTCAATCCCAAAACATGGTATTATTTCTGAATTGTTAACAACTGACAGATTTTATAAAGAAAAAGAAAGAGGAAAAATAAAGAAAGAAAAATCTAACGTAAGAGTGAAAGAAGCATTTTGAAATTCAAAATAGAAGAAATTTAATTCTGCAACTAGTATACTGAAATATATCATCTGTACCTTTTGATTTCTTTCATGCTGTTGAAAAGTTCATAGACTGACTTTGAAGAAGTGATGCTGGAGCTGTGAAATCTTGCATTATTTTCAACTCCAGATAAACTGATATCTGACTGTTCAAAGAAGACTTTAAAAGTAACTAGGAGCAACTTCTCTTGAAAATGAACAAGATTTGGCTTTGCGATATCATCAATTACTTGCAGAAAAAGAGTTTAGCCCTTAAGGACATTCATGCCGATGTGGTTTCTACATTAGGGAATGATGTTCTAGCTTTATCAACAGTCTAAAAGTAGGCAGCTGAATTTAGGAGGTGAAGGGAGAATCTTGAAGATGACCCAAGGTCTGGACGTCCTCCAACTACCAGCACGGGGGAAAACATTGATTGCGTTCATCTTATGGTGATGGATGACAGATGATTGATTTTAAATTAAATAGCCAATGGTATTAGCATTTCCCATGATAGAGTTGGGAATATTCTGCACAATGCATTTGGCCGGATGAAGGTTTCTGCTCAGTGAGTGCCACGTCTTCTGACACCTGATCAAAAGTGCTCCAGGTGGATCACATCATGAGAAAATCTAACATTGTTTGAGGCAGATCCAGCTGTTTTTTTTTTAATGTTCTCTAACCCAGGATGAGTGTTGGCTTCATCACTTTGAGCCAGAGATAAAGAGACAATCTATGCAGTGGAAACACACCTCCTAAACCAGCTTGAAAGCAGGCCAAGGTTGTTTCATCTGCACGGGAGATAATGGCCTCAGTTTTTTGGGATGCACCATCATTGGAGAGTACGATGCTAACTTGGGTAGTCATAAAAGGCTCACAAGAACAACCAGCCAGGAGGACAATGGTCCAGCACAATCTTTGGTTTCAATGGGTGCTGTGGATGACTGTGGCTTTGAACTGATTGATCACCCTCCCTATTCTCTTGATTTGGCCTTATCTCACTATCATCAGCTCCCCAACATGAAAAAACCACTTGACTGGGAACTAATATTACACTGATAATGGCATCATATCTGCTGTTGATGACTTTTTTGTCCAACAGGATGAAAGCTTCTTTACCAATGGAATCTAAGCACTGCAACATCAATGAAAGAAGTGTGTGGAGCACAAGGAGGACTATGTTGGGGGAAAAAAAATACAAACATATTCCATGAGAGTATTGTGGTCAGCCTATGAACTTTTCAGCCGACCCTCATATTGTTTTTCCTTTGGATTATATTGCAGCTTGGAAAATGTTCTGCGTTGAGTATAAGGGTTTCAAATTTTAGCACAAGGCCAGAAGCTCAGTCGATTACATCGATCCCATTGCTCAACTGGTGCATATCTTATTGACCCCCAAAAGGATGAAAGGCACAACCAGCCTCGGTGGAATTTGAACTCAGAACATGAAGACGGACGAAATGCTGCAACGTATCTTGCCAGCTCGCTACCTTAATGCATATTATGCCATGCATTGATAGTATGACTAGCTAATACAACTTCGCAAGGGAAACAACTTTAGACTAAACCTACTAAACTAATTCAAGGGAGGTAATTTTACTGTATTTTTTTTTCAAGGGAAAATCTTTTGATGTCATTCTCTACAATTTTATTTTTTAGTCTTCGGTCTGGTAGAATCGTTAGTTCTTAATGCAATTAGTTATGACGCTTTACTTTAAGTTCTGGATACAAATCTCAAATAGAACTATTCGGTTTTCATCTTTTTGGGGCTAATATCATAAAGTACCTTTTAGGTACTGAGATCAATCTAACTGACTAACTTCTCACTATGTTGTTGACTTTCTTGGACATTATTATTTAATCTGGAGATAGAAGTTGTACCTATGGTATTGTCGGGATTTCAACCTCTGCAAAATCGACATGGTTAATGCCTTGCTGACAAGTATAGAGGATACATCGAAAATAAGGAAGGAATGGGTTAAATTGTTACGGAAGAGTATGGATGACATGTCGAAGGATCGAAAGGATCTGAATTGACGTGGCACAAGAGAATACGAGTCGTCTGTAGTAATGATAGAAAACTGCAGAGAAGGGTGACAACACGTCCTTGGGGAGAGCTTTAGTGGAAAGTGGGATATGATGTTTGTATGCGTAGTACAGCACGGACCCAAATATATTGTAGGTTACACATACTTTCAAAACAGAACTAGGAATTATTAGAAGCTTCTGATTTTAAAGAAGAATACTATCGTCTGTGACGCAGTCTTTGCTAAGCTGAGTTTGGGAGACTGTGAGGAAAGATGGCTAGTGACAGGGAGAGCCAGCTTCGTGTGTGTATGTTTGTGTGAGTGTATATGTGTTTGTGTGCATATATGTGTGTGTGTATACATACACACACAAAACACACATATGTCTGTGTCTGTCTATCTATATACATATAAATATATGTCTACTATATAAATGCGAGTGGATGTGGTTATGTATGTGCGTTTGGCCCCGAAAGGTCCTGAAATGGTGCGTCCTCGAGAAAAACGAATTAGATTTTCGAAATGTGCGTCCCAAAGACGTCTGAAAATAAAAAAAATATTGTTACGAGAAATAACTCAATTTTTAGATCGACAAATCTCCCACTCTCTATCTGTCAGCATCACGCTCTCTCCCTCTTTTACGCCTAAACCCCTCTCTATATAGTTATCACATTATTTCTCTCTCCCTCTCTCCCTCTCTCCCCCCTCTCTCTCTCTGCATTATTTCTCAGGCATTGCTTTCAATTTATTTAAAACTTTGTCTTCTAATGTTTGATTCCATTTTATGATACACAGCTACTAAGCACAAATACTGATGATTTCTGATTGGCTGAAAATGATCAAACTTCAAACGGCTGTAACATTTTCCTAAAACATTTCTGGAATAAATGAATTACAAAATCGGATTCAGCGTGAAAAAGTACATAAATCTACCAAATTTGAAAATTTTCTCTTAATTTAAAAATATCAACAGAAAGGATCACACTCTCTTTCGATGTATATCTTTCATTTTTCGCTTTTCTCATGCTAAACTTATCCCTCTCTTTATACATCTACCACACACTCTCTCACTCTCTGTAAAAGTATATCACTCATACAGTGTGTATGTGTGTGTGTGTGTGTGTGCGGTTGTGTGTCAGTGTGTGTGTATGCATGTGTGTAAGGAATTTCATTAGGGCTACAGAGTGATTAGAAAAGTTATGTAAAATATTTATTTTAATAGCATACTTTTCTGTTAGTAAATATGCTTTTTACACACGCGCGCGCGCACACACACACACGCACACACACACACACACACACACACACACACACACACACACACACAAACACATGAACTCGTTTGTTGCGGGAAGTGGGTTAAAAATTTACATTTCAAAATTCATTTTTTGTTGTAGCTTAAATCCCCGCTATGGATTTAATTAAAATACAATAGAAATTTTTTATAATTTTTCATTACCCCACTCCCACCTCACCCCGCCATAACTCCTAAAATTTCTGCTTTTTACAAAACGTGTTTATGAAAAACATCAATACATGTTAGACTGACAAAGAAACGAGGAAGGTACCAGATGGTCATGGGATGTGCTAGAAACAATTGTCAAATTTCCTTTAAATCTCACACCTTTCCATCTGAAAATTATTTTGAAATTACAAGCAGAAATAAATTGCAGATATAAAAACATTTCGTAAAAAGCAGAAATTCTAGGATTTATAGCGGGGTGAGGTAGGAGTGGGATAATGAAAAATTACAAAAAAATCACTATTGTATTTTAATTACTTTTCATTTTCTGTTTAAATACAGTCCAAATCTCGCCCTTACGACTATTACCTCTTTGACCCGTTCAAATATCCTTTATGAGGTCGTCGATTTGCTAAGGACGAAAAAAAACGCAGGAAGCGGTGCATAAATGGCTGTGCGACCATCTGAAAACCTTCTCCGATGGAAGAAGTGCATCGAAGAGCAAGGTGACTATGTCGGAAAAGGATGTAATTGTTCAACCCTTGCTTTTGTTTCAATAAATTACAGAAACAAGTGTGTGTATAATTTTTGACTTACCTTCGCACGCACGCACGCACAAGTGTAAGCGTGACTGCATGGTAAGAAGTTTGCTTCCCAACCACAAAGTTCTTGGTTCAGTCCTACTGAGTGGCAACTTGGGTAAGTTTCTTTTACTATAGCCTCGGGCTGACCAAAGCCTTGTGAGTGGATTTGGTAAACCGAAACTGAGAGAAGTCTGTCGTGTGTGTGTGTGTGTGTGTATAATACGTGTGTGTGTGTGTGTCTATATGTGTGTCTTTGTGATTTAGTTTGACCCTCACAACCACTTGACAACCGGTGTTGGTTTGTTTGCATTCCCGCAACATGACAGTGAAGCACAAAGAGATCGATAAGATAAGTACCAGACTTGAAAAAAAAAAACAATACTATGGTTAATTTGTTCGATTGAATCCTTCAAGGTGGTGTTCCAATATGGCTGCAGCCTAATGAGTGAAACCAGTAAAATGATATATATACAGACTTGACAGAAGTAAATAGACACCCTTATGATCGTTAACATTTATCTAAATCTGAAATTATTTATTAACTGTTATAATATGAATACTTAATATTTAGTAGACATGACCCTATTAGGTTTGTTAATGATAAAATGACGAATATTCTCTCGAGGAATTTCTTGCTAAGTTTCATGCAGTAATCTCAAAAGATCTGGCTTTGAAGATACTTTCTTGCTCTTTGTATGAAGTATCCTGTCCATTATGCCCCAGAGGTGTTTAATAGGGTTCATATCTGGTGACTGGCTTAGCCATGGAAGCTTTTTAATGCCATTCTCATTCAACAAATCTTGGGTCATTTTAGCCGTGTGACAAGGAGCCCCATCTTCCATAAATAAAGAGTCTTCTTTAATCACTTCACCCCTAGAGAAGATTGGAAGGTATCCTTTCTGCAATATGGATACATATTTATCTGAGTTTATGTTGTCCTCACACTCCACCAGCTCTGATTGACCATTGCTCCAAATTGCTCCCCAGACCATCACAGAATAGCTGTCATGTTTCATTGTTGGCTGCAAACTTTTTAAGTCAAATTCTTGATCACAGAGTCTCCAGAACCACACTCGACCACTGTCAGAAAATACAGCAACTTTGGAGTCACTGGAGAATATGACAGTGTCCCAAGATGCTAGTAGCCTCTCCACCATCTCACTGACCCAATCTTTACTCTGCTTGATATTGGCTGGTCAAAGAAGTGGCTTCCTTCTTATTACTCTACCATTGCAACCAAGTTTGTGGAGATACCTGACAGCTGTTCTGAGACTGACATCAACATGTTCTGCTGTCAGAGGCCTCCCAACGAGAATTATCCGCCATTCTTCTCTTAACA
>NC_068992.1:35893365-35899071 GCF_001194135.2 Octopus bimaculoides | reverse complement strand
GAGAAAGAAAGATGGGTGGAGAGAGAATATGAGGGAGAATATGGTAACATTCATCAATTAGTTATGCGTTTGTTAGTAGATGTTTACATGCGCGAACATATGAAAAAAAAAAGAAACAGTCTCTATTTTAGCATTTTAAGAGACGCCTCCTAGAATATAAGATTAGGAATAACTCTTCTAGACAAAGAAAGCGAAAGGAGTTTCCAGACTTATAAGCAGTTGCCTTGCTTATAATCCGCCATTCCACAGAAAAACTTTTTTTTTTATACTGAAAACAACTAAAAAAATATGACGTATCAAAACTGGTAGTTAATTACCTTATAGTAGTGTTGCGTCATCAATATTTGCGCGTAGATCTACG
Organism: Octopus bimaculoides; assembly: GCF_001194135.2. NCBI lineage: Eukaryota > Metazoa > Mollusca > Cephalopoda > Octopoda > Octopodidae > Octopus > Octopus bimaculoides. The sequence continues at coordinate 35,898,710 of NC_068992.1, read as the reverse complement.
GTCAATACAAACTTTGTAAACAAAAGCAAAATCTAAACATTATCAGATATTATTTATAGACAGATAATTTATATTAAAACCAAGTACACTAAAGTTGTAATTATTATTAAGATAATATGTTTCTTCTCAAATTTAGTTTTATAAATTATTATAATAATTTCAACCATACATTTATGAGAAACGCGTTGATTGAATTAAAAGTAAAACACCAAAACATTTCCACGTATAGAAAACAAAATTTCCATCTACACCATTTAACTAATATATAATATAATATAATATAATATAATATGATATAATACAATATAAAATTATATCGTATTATATATATATTTTATCAATATTACATCTACTAACCATTATTTAACGCTTATCCTCAATGATGGTTATATATTTTATGGTAGTTTTTCAAGAGTCCGTTTACATGCGCGAACATATGAAAAAAAAAGAAACAGTCTCTATTTTAGCATTTTAAGAGACGCCTCCTAGAATATAAGATTAGGAATAACTCTTCTAGACAAAGAAAGCGAAAGGAGTTTCCAGACTTATAAGCAGTTGCCTTGCTTATAATCCTCCATTCCACAGAAAAACTTTTTTTCTTGTCTTTCATGTCCCAAATAAATTTACTGAGGCTGGTAGAAGACCTGTTCCTATTATTAAAGGTGTATGGATGGTTAGAGACACGTTTCTTAACAAAATTTTGAGTAGCTCTTATATGGAAGAAACTTTTACCCTCAGATATCACCTTATATCTTTTGTTTACAATGATTTTAAATTAAACATTCACTTCTAATCCTACAATCGCAAAAAATATTTTCATTAATACTCGTATTATTTGCCATTTCATTAATATTCATGAGGTTGGGATGGGATTTGACACTGGTTGTATCCCCCTTGTACACTAAAGTCCCAAATTTACTTTCATTACTAACATTTATTCCATTAGTATTACTATTAAGGCGTTTACAACTATTACAATTATAAAAGTTAGATAATTTTCTTTCGTTAATTGAAGATATAATCTGGCATAAATTATTAGATACGGAATAACGAATTCTAAGAATATCTATTTTTTCTTGTAAAGTGTTTATAGAAAAGTTTATATATGGTTCCAATTAAATCACCCTTAATTTGCATAGCAAACGGAACTATGAATCAAACAATGTCGTTTTTACTAGGAGTTGCGCTATAATTTTCAAATTTTCGAGTATTATTGAATATATAAGGGATTTGATTTTTTTATCCTGTTGTTCGCATTCCTGGTAGTATGGAGACGATTAGAAGAACGAAGAAATACATTGGTTCTCATATTTTGTATTTCATTTTTCACATTTGGAGATTTAATCTAACCTACCCTATGCATATTGTATATATGTATATATGTATATATGTATATATGTATATATGTATATATGTATATATGTATATATGTATATATGTATATATGTATATATGTATATATGTATATATGTATATATGTATATTATTGCTTTATTGGTTTCAGTCAGAGGCTGTGGACATGCTGGGGCACCGTCACTAGCATTAATGTTTGGATAATTTCGTCACATTTCTCGGCTCTCTGCCCTGAATCGTTCCTCGTAGAGTATTCAGTTATACAAAGTTGTCCTTCTTTGTGATCCTTGACGCGGTGTAGGTTTACATTGTATCTCAGATAAAAAATTATTCCGAATTTTCTTTGAATACATCTTTGAATACATCCACATCTACTCCTCGTAGATATCTGAAGCTTTTAGGTAAGTTATCGAAAAGCTTTGGGTTTGGATTCTAAACTGTTGCAGTATTGGTCCCTTACTCTGGATGAAGGTGGGATCTTAGGTACTATACAGTGTCGTCCAGTCCGGCGTGAATCCTAAAGTTAGGTGCTAAATCTTCAAGGTCCTTACGCACGCACGCACGCACGTGCATGTACGCACGCACACACACAAACACACACACGCACGCATGCACGGACACTTCACTGCATACCCTTCGTATTTTCTCTCTGGGGAGTAAATCCTCAGTTCTTTTAGCTTCTCCTAGCAGCGCACCTTACGCCGAGGCAATCTTCTAGGTATAGTGGCATTGGATTGGTTCTAGTGGTTTGATGCTTTGAGGTGAGGATAATTGGAAGTAGTAATCCAGGCGACTGAGAACAAATGTTCTCCATGGAAGAATTATGGTGTTCCTTTCCACGTTCTGAATGATCCTAGAATCCAGCTCGTGTGTCACCTGTACATTGTTGCCTTCTTAGTAAAAGGTGAATGGAATGATGCATTGCCACTCATGTAGATTCCAAGTGATATACTGACTCTGACTTTGGGATTGTAATATTTCCTACTTCCGCGTATTCTGATTTCAATCCATCCATCCTTCGACAGGTCTTGTTTTTAGTCCTGTTGAGTGTCCAGACACTCTGTTCACAAGAGCCGCTAACTACTCAAATGGGAGAACTAGTTTAGTCGCCGACTGCTTGACCATGGGACATCCCCGACCTGATGATCGTTGTTTCAGTACTCTGTCATAATGCTATAGCAACTGAATAAAGCGTTTCCTTCCTGGACGGAGGACATGCTACCTGTTAGAATCGGGATGAGCTTCCTCCTGACGATGCATTTCCATGGCTTTGCTAATATGTGAGGTCAGAGAGGTAAGCCTGTAATTCTTAGCATCTGCTCTAGTATATGATACATTCTTTTCTAACATTTTGTGAAGCTTGCCACATGAGAGGAAACTCTGAAAAAGTATCTAGAATGGTTTTGCAAGAGCTTTCTTGCATGCCTTTAAAAGAATAAATGGAAAAACATCAGTTTGATTTCATCTCATCCATGACTGATATTACATCCTTTCCTTCTCTGTCAATGTAATCTTCTTGGTGTGGATTTGTGGTGTTGAAGAACTCATCAAACTTGCTTGTTGGCAACACACACGCACGCACGCGCATACACATGAATACACCTGCGCTCGCGCGCACACACACTCACATGTATGTACATATATGAGTATACATATATATGTACGAGGTCTGATCAATAAGTATACATACATACATACACACATACATACAATCAGTCTATCTATCTATCTATCTATCTATCTATCTATCTATCTATCTATCTATCTATCTGTCTGTCTGTCTGTCTGTTTGTCTGTCTGTCTGTCTGTCTGTCTATCTATCTATCTATCTATCTATCTATCTATCTATCTGCCTACCTGTCTGTCTATTTATATATGTATGTATTTATACCATACATACGTACGCATACACAAACATGTACAGGTTACATACATAGATACACACACTCACACACTGGCGCACACACACGCACACACACACACACACACACACACACCAAAGGAGTCATCCACACTAATAGAGTAACGGAGTTTTCTACACAGGGTATATTTATCCACTAATCACCGTTTCAAAAACCTGTTGCTATAACAACACCAATACAGTGTATCATTTTTTTTTAATATGCACGAGCGACATATTTACTGATAGAAGAAAATACAAGCGGAATTTACTGACAATAAGTCTCTTATAAACACAAATAAAAGAGTAAGTCTTTCCTTCAAAATATGTTTGACTTTTTGATAAGTTTGTCGTTGTTATTTTTTTTAATGCTAAGCGAGACTTTATCGACTAAGCAGATCGCTTGATTAATGACTTTTTGCTGTGGACTGGACGCAATTTCATTTCAGGCATCGAATATGTAGCATTAGTATGTAAATATATACACCGAGTCTTTGTGGAGAGAGAGAGAAAGAGAGCGTGTGTGTGTATACGTATGTGACAGAGATTTGGCTGTTATTTCTGTCAGATTGCACTTTACGTACGCGCATCCTTCTTAGCTCGATTATATGCGAAAAATCAAAACTTGTCAAGTTTTATGATACACAGTCATACATCATCCATCCGTTCGTCCGCGCATGGAAATATATGTTATATATAAGGGTTTTAATCGAAGAAATCGCCTCTTCTTTGTAAGCCGAGTACTTTTTCTATCGGACTCCTTTACCGAACCGCTATCTTACGGGAACATAAACACACCAGCATCAGTTGTCAAGCGATAGTGGTGGGGGACAAACACAAGCAAAAAGAAACGTATATATATATATATATACACATATAAACACAAGCACAAAGAAACACTCATAAATACACCTCCTGCACACGCACACACATACATAGGACGGTATTCTTTCAGTTTCCGCCTACCAAATCCACTCACAAGGCTTTGATGAGCCCGAGGCTACAGTAGAAGACACCACACAGCCATATCTGCGCCTATGTGTGTGTGTGTGTGTGTGTGCACGCACGCACGCGATTGTATGTTATGTGTTCTCTTTCTCATCTGAATTCAGAATATATTTTGACCGGCCATCTGCTTGGTAGGTAAGTCGTGAAGGAAAGCATCTTGTTTTGTTCAGCATCCTTTAAAGTATGCGTGCGTGTGTGCGTGTGTCTGTATTTGTGTGTATGTGTGTGTATAATATGTATATATCTATTTAGACATATATAGTTGTAGTAATGAAGTCAAACCAAATCGTGTGTAAGCAATATATTCTTATTGATAGATCTATTTACTCTTTCTTTACATCTGGCCTTAGCTCTCATTATACACATTTTAGAATTAATCTTATTCTAACTGTGGGAGGAGCTCCTGGATTTCATCCCCTGCATAAATGCTTTCTCAGTTATCCTGCTTTCCTGTATATTTGCTAAAATGTATTTATTTTCCCAAACAAATTGCACTTCATGTTGAGGCTCTGATGAAACTGTAGGGTGTTACTCAGCGCTCAACAATGAGTCCACCGAATCGTAAAACGGAAAGGACTGTGAGCTAATGAAGTTCATATGATAATCGTTTATTCTTTTCTAATCTCTATTATTGTTTCTGCGCTGAACTCGACCAACGCTTCGTTCAGAAGCATACGTGTATTGAGTTCTACACCAGGTTATTAGTATTGCAATGCCTAAGCGAAATATATATATATATATATAGTTCAAATTTATAGAAAAACAAAGACGATGACAGGTGTAGGAACAACAAGCGTTTTAGTTTGACGCTCGGGAAAAATGGAAAAGTCTTTTACATTTCGAGCCTACGCTCTTCGACAGAAAGGAGTGAGAGGGAATAGATAGAGAGAAAATGAAAAAAAATGTGTTGAGTTCAGTGGCAAGTGTAGTAAGCAGCTATGTGGTAAGTAGCTTGCTTCCGGTCTTGCGCGTTGCAGTAGTTGCTTACTGATGAACATGTGTGGACGTGTGTTAACGCCGTCCAAAAATTGAACTGTGAGAGTTGACCGAGGTAGGTGGAATTGTTTTTTTTTTTTTTTAGCTG
>NC_068992.1:35892820-35893292 GCF_001194135.2 Octopus bimaculoides | reverse complement strand
TTGCTGTTCTTTTTTTGCAGTAAATTTCGCCCAGCTCAGTTTCGCCTGCTTTCGGTGACTTAAATTGTTGCTCGCTTAGCGAGCAAAAATTGTGTTTCTCGTTCGTCGTTGTTGGTAGGCGTGTCGCCACAACGACGGACTGAAATTTTTTTTAGAACTTGTGTTAAATTTTGTGTGGCGTTTTTTTTTTCGCCAGAAGTTGAACATTTTTGTGAACGTGAGATTTCTTGTGGATTTACCTTACGCCAAGAAGAGAACTCTGACTGCTGGATTACCTGGTGAAGAGAACTTTTTGCAGAACCTAGGATTCCCTGTCTGAGCATTGTTATTTGTTTCTCTTTTCCTTTCTTTTTTTCTTTTCTTCTAATTTTGGTTCTTCTTTCTTTCTCCTTGGAATTTATTTTTTCTTCTCTTTCATCCTGTTTTTTTCTAACTTACATTTTTGGGACTATTGTGTTGAAATATTGTATTG
>NC_068992.1:35890592-35891127 GCF_001194135.2 Octopus bimaculoides | reverse complement strand
TTGAGTGAAGCGATAAGTCTATCGGGCGAAAAAATGTAAGAGGACGAGTGCCTCATATTGTGGGGTCATCTGACTCATATAATAAAAAATTGTAAGAAGCAAGTGCCTTAATTTATGTCACAATTTGGAACTTTTTATGTACGAGGTTCATAGCCTCAATGTGTAAATTTTATTTATAAAAGAACAGTGTTTTAGAGAAGCAAAGTTCGGCGGGCGGCTTTTGTCTTCTCCCATTATACCATCATGTTTATCATTCATTTCATCTCATTAATTTGTTTGTCTAGCCCGCAGCTACTCTGTGTTCTGCCTATATGGCAAATTATAATGAAATAAAGTAGCTTGCTTACCAACCACATGGTTCCGGGTTCAATCCCACTGCGTGGCACCTTGAATAAGTGTCTTCTACTATAGCCTCCGGTCGACCAAAGCCTTGTAAGTGGGTTTGGTAGGCGAAAACTGAAAGAAGCTCGTCGTATATATGTGTGTGTATGTATGTGTGTGTGTGTGTGTGTATGTGTGTGTGTATGTGTGTGTG
>NC_068992.1:35883622-35890582 GCF_001194135.2 Octopus bimaculoides | reverse complement strand
CTCCAGCATGGTCGCAGTCAAATGACTGAAATAAAAGAATAAAAGAATATATATTTATACATATAAATTTGACATGGGCGATTCTTTCTTATCTTGGGATTCACAGTCAAACAGCTCGGTGGAATTGCGCGAAAAATTACACAGATGTAGAATGATCCAGCGGTGATACTGGGCTTTGTATTTTTTCTTAGCTCCTATGGTTATCGAGATAATCTACTATAATAATATTCTTGTGTTTATGAATGAGAAAGGAAGGCTTGACAGATATGTAGAATGATCCGGAAGGAAGAGGTGATGTCATATTTTTTCATAGCTCCCATGGTTACTGAGATAATTTACTATAATAATAATCTTGTGTTTATGAATGAGAAAGGAAGGGGTGATTGATGAATAAGGAAAGAAGGGGTGATGTCATACTTGGTAGTGGGATGATGAAAATTGTACGCTGAAAAAATAAATCAACCAGCGTTTCAACGCTGTGTGAATATATGTATGCGTATGTGAAAGGGAATATGTGAATGTGTGTGTGTGTGTGCGTGTGTGTGTGTGTGAGTGTGTGTGCGCGCGCGCGTGCAATGGAAGTGTTCTTTGTTCGCTTAGTATTTGGGTTTATTTTTTGATTTGGTTGAATCTTGGCTGTTTTTTTTTGTTGATCAGTTATTTTTAGCGTTTTGACAGAAAAAAGTCATTCTAAAATTGTTTTTTAACGTAAGCGTGCCCTAACAAGTCGAATGCTTACACAGAGCAGGTTTTACAGCCACATCATCCTAACCGACCGGGTGAAACCGGGCTTAGCTGCTAGTATGTATATATATGTATGTATGTATGTATGTATGTATGTATGTATGTATGTGTGTGTATGTGTGTGTGTATGTGTGTGTATATGTGCGTGTGTGTGTATGTGTATTTCTTTATTTCAGTGTTTGTCCTCTCCCACTGCTTGATAACTGGTATAAGTGTGTTTACGTCTTCGTAACTTAGCGGCTTGATGAAAGAACTTGATAGAATAAATACCAGGCTTGCAAAAAAAAAAAAAAAAAAAAAAAAAAAAATACTGGGGTCGTTTCTTTCAGCTAACATCTTCAAGGCGGTGCCCCAGTATGGCTGGAGTCTCATGACTGAAATAAGTAAAGGGGCCAAAAACACGTACAGAGCTGTTTCACTGCCTGATGAGGCATCAACGCATGTTCTCTGGTAAGATGAACAACGTACACAAAATGGACAATTTACGTAATAAGCAAATTATATATTCTGTATTTGTAGACAATGCCAAGCAATTCAGAAAATAAGGATTCCAAAGACATTGGAGAAGAAGGAGAAATAGAGAAAGATCAGAATTCTGCAAGTGACGAAAGAAGAGATAGTCAGCATGATGAGTTTAACAACGTTGTGGAAAATGCAGAGGCATTACTTACTGAATTTCCAACATCATTATCAGACACATTTTTATTAAACCCTGCTGCTGACATGCGCAAAATGAGAAGAATCATCGCCGAAGATCCATATTGGTCATTGGCTACAGTGCCGTTACTAGAAGAACTCTGTATCAGACATATTGTCGACAACTTTGAATGTAAGTTGTTCATTTACTTTGTCATAATTTTAAAATCTTGGGTGTGTTATCGACAGATATTTCGCCTTCATGTTTTAATTGTTGTGTAGCCCAAGTTCGGTTTTGACTGAGCAAATTTATGATCAAAATACATTCGAGCAGTGACTATCCTATCTTTGTTTTCAAGTATCATGTATCTGAACCGGCAATGTCAACTGTAGAGTTTAGATAGTTAAAAGCCAGTAGGATTCAATGAAAATTTGGCTGTTCTTTGTAATAGGTCATGCAAGCGCGTAGTGGTTTGTTTTTGGTTTGCTCATTTTTATGTAGAGTATAAATATCAGATACGTCTGGCTGAGCCAAACCATTTCCAAGCTATTGACTATAGTGAAATAGCGAAGGTTTAAGTTTTGAGTGACGTGAAAGGACTCTGTGAATCGATCCTGTCTCATAGTAACAGTAAGCTGTCTTAGCTGGCCACCACACTATAGTGAGATGAAAAGTTTAAAAATCTGAGAGCTGTAATATGAGTAGATGAGTTAACTGACGGTATTAGATAAATAAGTCACACTTTTCCTCGTTAATCCAAATTTGATGGTGAAGATTATTTGGATCGTATGTATGTATGTATATATGTATGTATGTGTGTATGTATGTATGTATGTATGTATGTATGTATGTATGCATGTATGTATGTATGTCTGTAAGTGTATGTAAGTATGTATGTATGTTCGCTTCAATTTTTAAACTTTTGATTCTGTCCTATAAGGAAAGAACTGGTTTCTATCAAAAATACAAAGCTCCATCGTTGATAGCAGAGACATCTATGTAGATAACAGAGACAACGTCATATGTTGGACCTATTTACCGTTTCTTTGCAGATTGTATTTTGTAATATGCATTTTAGTTGGTTGATTTCTTTCCCTGAAAAGCCCAGGCAATACTAACAAATCCAAGTGCACTAATTATTATTAGTATAAATACGAATTTATATTCTAGGCTATTTCTTTAGGGTAAAAACTTGTTCTGAGGGTGCTGTTGTACTCTGTCTCCGAATGCAGACAGACAGGCAGGCAGACAGACAAATGTCTATCTATCTATCTATCTATCTATCTATCTATCTATCTATCTATCTATCTATCTATCTATCTATCTGTCTGTCTGTCTGTCTGTCTGTCTGTATGTATGTCTGTCTGTTTATGTATCTATCTATCTGACTGGCTGTCAGTCTGTCTAACTACACATCAAGCTATCAACACATTATACGTATAGTGGAGTAGCCACAAAACTAAAAAGACCGCACAACCGCACCACGAATCTCTCTGAAAATATGAGAACTGAGTATTGATTTATTAATCTTACCAATGCAGGTAAATTATGTAACCATATAATTTAAGTAACAGACGTAGTTAAATATAGTAAAAGTGAGGTATGCTGGAGCACTTTGCGGTATATTATGTAGGGCTGTTTACCTTAGAATGAAAGTTTCTTTTGATCAGGTACAAACACAACTGTATTTCAGAGGAAGGAAAGTAAAAGATGTCAGTTCTCACATGGTGTAAACATAGTGAAGTATTTCGACTTCTAATTAAACTCGTACTAGGAAGTGGGTTTAGTGGAGTTAAACTCTTATTTCAAATGTGTCTGGCAGTTGAAGTCATAATCCTATTACATATGCATACTATTTCCATGCATACATTCTCTGGTTTCTGAAAGCAAAGCGATGGTCGAATACGAATAAACTATGACGAAATGTCGATATGTGGTGGTGGTGGGGGAAAGCTAAACTCTGTTCTACATATCAATAGAATTATATACCATTCTCACAGTCTTGCCGTCTCCGCAATATATTCACTATTCTAACTAAGCATCTCATACAGCTTATTTATTCATTGCTTTCATATTGGAATTACTTCTGTTCGGCTCGTGAATCCATGGGGACGTTGCCTTTGAAATACTTTGACATGGTGAAGGTTAATGCATGCTGAATCTGCTACTAGGTTTCAATTCTGCCTTAACAGCCTTGCCTTAACAGCCTTAGATAATAAATAGATATTTAAAGAAGCTAACACATACACAGACATAGAAAGAAATTGACAAAGGTGGCAGCCTTGTCAGAAGACTATATTTGATATACTTAACTAAATAAAGGGAGAGGAAATAACGTCCCTTGATCACTAAATCACTTAAAATTTCTCCAACTTATGAAAAATTAGTATAACACCAATTAAAATGATCAAATATAAGTATCTAGCACTGCTGTCACTTTGCAATCTGTTCTATTAAAAAAAAAAGATTATGTACAGTTGCTTTTTAAATGATTTTTTCTGTACATTTGCTAAACTGAATGCATTGGGAAAAAAAAAATTTAAATGCAAAAGTAATCTTCGTTTTAAGTTTTCGAAGATCTAAGTATATTCATAGAAAAATTTTCACCGGAATAACTCTATAGCTACGCTGGGACAAAAGTTAGATAATTAAAAGTCAAGACTATTCACAAGGGGTTACTTCACTTAATGACTGAATTTGACTGACTTTATTTCTTATTCAATTTCAGATAATTCAATATATTTTAAAAGCCTGCGACCTGCGCACAAAGCAAGAGTTCTAGAGACGTTATCGGTCAACTTGCCTCTAAAAATAACAGCCGAACTTATTGAAGAAGAATGCTATTGGGAAAGGTGTTGCAGGAACCGTTGGGCACTCTGCAATGTCGCTGATTACGGCAACAATTGGAAGCGGATGTATTTTGAACGAAACCTAGAGCATATCATTGAGTTCTTTGTACCTGAAAAAACTGATATAAGGGAGTTAAATGAAACTTTGAAAGTCTCTTCAAATTTTATCAAACGCATTGACATTGGGCAATTGCTGCCACCTGTTACCCTAGATGAGAAATCCATCGATTTTTTAGACGATGGCTCTGATTCACCAAGCGAGAAAGAACATGAGTGCGACCATTTCAATATGTATCCAGTTATGAAGGCACTGACGTCTCTGGAAGAACTGCATCTGACTTACAGTGTCAGAGACTGTGGCATGAATTTTACTTGGTCTATGTTTCATTTCACTAAAAATGATTGCCAAAGGTTATCTGAAGCCATTCAGTCTTGTAAAACACTGAGAGTTCTTCATCTTCATCGAAGCAAAATTGATGATGAAAAGACACGTATGCTGATGTATCATTTACTAGATCATCCGTCTATGGAAGAAATTGATTTGTCACACAACTATATTGGCGATCGTGGTGCCAAAGCAATCGGCAAATTGATAACCAGCTGCGATAGGATTTTGAAACTTACATTATGTAATAATAAAATTGGGATTATTGGAGGACAAGCCCTAGCACACACTTTAATTAAGACACATAAACTAATGTTATTAAATTTAAGGTTAAACAGAATTGGTGACGAAGGAGGACATTGCATTTTCAAAGCTCTGACAAAAAATACATCTCTTCAAGAGCTGAATGTGGCGGCCAATAAGATGGGAGAGTCAACTGCAATAGCACTATCTCAAGTCCTTAGAACCAACAATAATTTGGTATCCATTGATATTTCTTGCAACGATCTTAAACAGGTAAGTTTTTCATAGAAACAGGAAATAAAAATGAATAAGCGAGAACAAGAGAAGAGAATATTAATTATATATATTAATTATATATATTCGATACTTCTGTAACTTTGCTTATCTCTAGGTAGGTGCAAAAACTCATGTTTATCTCATGTCTAGCATGGCAGGTCCTCCTAGGAGTTTGTGCTCCGCTGGTATAGCTCTCAGGATCATTATATTGTTGAAATCATCATCAGCACTATTCAGAGGTTCATATTTCCTAGTTCAATTCTACTCTAAAAAAAATACTTCAGAGTAGATTTATAGTCTGTTCTTTTAACGGTACAAAAGGCGGAGATAAACATTTGCTCTATAGGTTTGCTTATAGTATATGGAATGTAACTGAAGTATGATATAGCATAACGATTATTTCACAAAATACTTTTTTGAGTTCGCAAACAGAGTGAAAATATTTTCGCCGAAGAATTGTATTATTTCTCCGCTGTAAACAAACTCATTTTGAAGTAAAAAGCATTCAATATGCCTGAAAGTAAATTTGGCGGCAAAAGGAAGTGCAAAAGTTTGTATCTTATCAGTCGCACACAAATCCTTTCATCTGTCAACATAAGATAGCTCTCGCAACATCAATTCTGTTAATCTCTTTTTAATCCTGATTGTTTTGTGTCTTGTTCACAGACAGTATTCCCTCTCTATTCTTAGCCTCTTAAAATTAAACAATAGATGTCATAAAATAATAAATCGTCAATATCTACTACTGATCTACAATAGAAGGAATATATGCCGAAGAAAACCATTAGATTCTAATATATTGACTAATCTGTTACGAGTATTGTGACTTAAGGTGCCAATGTTTTATTCAGAACATCGTTCTAGTAGACAGATCGATATGATGATAATTATAGTCACAGTAATGAAAGAATAAAAAATATGACTCCCGTACAACATTGGAGTAGTGGTCTGAAAGCTTATTAACAATAGCAAAATAATGACGAAGCGATGTACATTCAATATTGTTTGTGTAAAATTATCAATGACAATTCATAGTCTGATTTTTCCCAAAAAGAAAAGAAACACTATCTAAATCAGACTATATGTTTATGGAAGTACATGTGAGCTTTCTGACCTCGAGAAGAGATATATTGAAATAATGACGTCTCATTTTAACAGATATATTTATCAAAATTACATAAAAATATCTTGAAATACTAAAGAGTAAATTTATCCAAAAGAATCGCCATTAGCTTCAACCACGGCCTCCAGACGATTTCGGAATCTCCAGGAACTATTCTGGACGTCTCCTTGTTTAAGTTGCTGACTGCTGTCATAATTCTTACCTTGAGTTCATCTTTGGTGTTACAAGGAGTTCTGTTCTCGCTCAACTGCGCTCCACACATAATAATCAAGGGGACTACAGTCTGGGGAGTACGTGGCCAGATGTTAAGGATGATGTGGTCGCAGAGATTGTTTGACAGCCATGACTGGATTTTCCTGCTAGTGTGACATAGTGCAGAGTCCTGTTGCTAGACATAGGGTCTTCTAGCAGCCACTTTCTTGACCCAGGGCAGCACCACCTCTTCCAGGCACTTGATGTAGGCCTCTGTGTTGAGTGTGAGGCCGTGTGGGAAGATGAATGGAGGCAACACTATGATGTTGACTGGATGTTTGATTTTTATCACTCTCGGTACATTTCCCCAGATTTTTTCTCACAGACGGTGCCCAACTGACCCTACTATACTGTGTAGTCAACAAAAATAAAACAAACTGTGCATGCGTGAAATTAAAAATATAAAATACCGATAATTTACCTATCGCACCCTGTATATATATATATATAT